>NW_027480806.1:0-184158 GCF_051401765.1 Calliopsis andreniformis
ATCATACTAACAACCATAATGATCATAGTAATCATCATAATAAACAGAATAGTCTTGGAAAGAATCTTAATAATTGTTATTATTAACGTAATAACCATAATCACCTTAATAACCATAATGATCTCAATGATGACCATAATATTCATCATAATTATACTAAGACAAATAATAATCAGAGTAATCATAACAGTAAACATAACAAGCTTTGAAATAAGCATAATAACCTTTATACTAGCCATAATAATCATAATAACTATAATAATCATACTAGTCATAATAATAACCATAATAAACTTGGAAATAATCATATTTATCATTATAATAGCTATAATAACCATAAAAATCATAATAGCCATAATAATCTGGATGTTGATCCTAATAATCATACTAACAACCATAATGATCATAGTGATCATCGTAATAACTACAATAATCATAATAATCGTAATTGTAATGTTAATAAGCTTAGCAATAATCACAATAATCATAGTAACCATAATGATCTTAATGATGACCATAATATTCATCATAATTATACCAAGATCCATAATAATCATAGTAACCATAATAATAAACATAATAAGCTTGAAATAATCATAATAAGCATTATACTAGCCATAATAATCTTAATAACCATAATAGCTATAATAATCATGGTAGTCATAATAATAACCATAATAAACTTGGAAATAATCATATTTATCGTTATAATACAAATAATAACCATAAAAATCAAAATAGCCATAATAATCTGAATGTTGATCATAATAATCATACTAACAGCCATAATAATCATAGTGATCTTCATAATAACTACAATTATCATAATAATCGTAATTGTAATGTTAATAAGCATAGCAATAATCACAATAATCATAGAACCCATAATAATCTTAATGATGATCATTATATCCATGATAATTATACCAAGATCCGTAATAATCATAATAATCATAATAATAACCATAATGGGTTCGGAAATAATCATAATATACATTATACTAGCCATAACAACCATAATAGTCATAATAGCCATAATAATCATAATAGTCGTAATAATAACAATAATGAACTAGGAAATAATCGTAATAATCATTACAATAGCCATAATAGCCATAAAAATCACAATAGCCATAATAATCTGAATGGTGATCATAATAATCATACTAACAACCATAATGATCATAGTAATCATCATAATAAACAGAATAGTCATGGAAAGAATCTTAATAATTGTTATTATTAATGTAATAACCATAATCACCTTAATAACCATAATGATCTCAATGATGACCATAATATTCATCATAATTATACTAAGACAAATAATAATCAGAGTAATCATAACAGTAAACATAACAAGCTTTGAAATAAGCATAATAACCTTTATACTAGCCATAATAACCATAATAATCATAATAACTAGAGTAATCATAATAGTCATAATAATCGCAATAACCATAATGATCTTAATGATGATCATCATATTCATCATAATTATACCAAGATCCATAATAATCATAGTAACCATAATAATAAACATAATAAGCTTTGAAATAATCATAATAATCGTTATACTAGCCATAGTAGCGATAATAATTATAATAACCATAATCATGATAATAATTATATTAATAAACATAATAAGCTTGGAAATAATCATCATAAGCATTATACTAGCCATAATAATCATAATAATCATAATAACGATAATAATCATAATAGTCATAATAATAACCATAATAAACTTTGAAATAATCATATTTATCATTGTAATAGCAATAATAACCATAAAAATCATAATAGCCATAATAATCTGAATGTTGATCATAATAATCATACTAACAGCCGTAATAATCATAGTGATCATCATAATAACTACAATTATCATAATAATCGTAATTGTAATGTTAATAAGCATAGCAATAATCACAATAATCATAGAACCCATAATAATCTTAATGATGATCATTATATCCATGATAATTATACCAAGATCCGTAATAATCATAATAATCATAATAATAACCATAATGGGTTCGGAAATAATCATAATATACATTATACTAGCCATAACAACCATAATAGTCATAATAGCCATAATAATCATAATAGTCGTAATAATAACAATAATGAACTAGGAAATAATCGTAATAATCATTACAATAGCCATAATAGCCATAAAAATCACAATAGCCATAATAATCTGAATGGTGATCATAATAATCATACTAACAACCATAATGATCATAGTAATCATCATAATAAACAGAATAGTCTTGGAAAGAATCTTAATAATTGTTATTATTAACGTAATAACCATAATCACCTTAATAACCATAATGATCTCAATGATGACCATAATATTCATCATAATTATACTAAGACAAATAATAATCAGAGTAATCATAACAGTAAACATAACAAGCTTTGAAATAAGCATAATAACCTTTATACTAGCCATAATAATCATAATAACTATAATAATCATACTAGTCATAATAATAACCATAATAAACTTGGAAATAATCATATTTATCATTATAATAGCTATAATAACCATAAAAATCATAATAGCCATAATAATCTGGATGTTGATCCTAATAATCATACTAACAACCATAATGATCATAGTGATCATCGTAATAACTACAATAATCATAATAATCGTAATTGTAATGTTAATAAGCTTAGCAATAATCACAATAATCATAGTAACCATAATGATCTTAATGATGACCATAATATTCATCATAATTATACCAAGATCCATAATAATCATAGTAACCATAATAATAAACATAATAAGCTTTGAAATAATCATAATAACCGTTATACTAGCCATAGTAGCAATAATAATCATAATAACCATACTCATCATAATAATTATAATAATAACCATAATAAGCTTGGAAATAATCATAATAAGCATTATACTAGCCATAATAATCATAATAACCATAATAACTATAATAATCATGGTAGTCATAATAATAACCATAACAAACTTGGAAATAATCATATTTATCGTTATAATACAAATAATAACCATAAAAATCAAAATAGCCATAATAATCTGAATGTTGATCATAATAATCATACTAACAGCCATAATAATCATAGTGATCTTCATAATAACTACAATTATCATAATAATCGTAATTGTAATGTTAATAAGCATAGCAATAATCACAATAATCATAGAACCCATAATAATCTTAATGATGATCATTATATCCATGATAATTATACCAAGATCCGTAATAATCATAATAATCATAATAATAACCATAATGGGTTCGGAAATAATCATAATATACATTATACTAGCCATAACAACCATAATAGTCATAATAGCCATAATAATCATAATAGTCGTAATAATAACAATAATGAACTAGGAAATAATCGTAATAATCATTACAATAGCCATAATAGCCATAAAAATCACAATAGCCATAATAATCTGAATGGTGATCATAATAATCATACTAACAACCATAATGATCATAGTAATCATCATAATAAACAGAATAGTCATGGAAAGAATCTTAATAATTGTTATTATTAACGTAATAACCATAATCACCTTAATAACCATAATGATCTCAATGATGACCATAATATTCATCATAATTATACTAAGACAAATAATAATCAGAGTAATCATAACAGTAAACATAACAAGCTTTGAAATAAGCATAATAACCTTTATACTAGCCATAATAACCATAATAATCATAATAACTAGAGTAATCATAATAGTCATAATAATCGCAATAACCATAATGATCTTAATGATGATCATCATATTCATCATAATTATACCAAGATCCATAATAATCATAGTAACCATAATAATAAACATAATAAGCTTTGAAATAATCATAATAATCGTTATACTAGCCATAGTAGCGATAATAATTATAATAACCATAATCATGATAATAATTATATTAATAAACATAATAAGCTTGGAAATAATCATCATAAGCATTATACTAGCCATAATAATCATAATAATCATAATAACGATAATAATCATAATAGTCATAATAATAACCATAATAAACTTTGAAATAATCATATTTATCATTGTAATAGCAATAATAACCATAAAAATCATAATAGCCATAATAATCTGAATGTTGATCATAATAATCATACTAACAGCCGTAATAATCATAGTGATCATCATAATAACTACAATTATCATAATAATCGTAATTGTAATGTTAATAAGCATAGCAATAATCACAATAATCATAGAACCCATAATAATCTTAATGATGATCATTATATCCATGATAATTATACCAAGATCCGTAATAATCATAATAATCATAATAATAACCATAATGGGTTCGGAAATAATCATAATATACATTATACTAGCCATAACAACCATAATAGTCATAATAGCCATAATAATCATAATAGTCGTAATAATAACAATAATGAACTAGGAAATAATCGTAATAATCATTACAATAGCCATAATAGCCATAAAAATCACAATAGCCATAATAATCTGAATGGTGATCATAATAATCATACTAACAACCATAATGATCATAGTAATCATCATAATAAACAGAATAGTCTTGGAAAGAATCTTAATAATTGTTATTATTAACGTAATAACCATAATCACCTTAATAACCATAATGATCTCAATGATGACCATAATATTCATCATAATTATACTAAGACAAATAATAATCAGAGTAATCATAACAGTAAACATAACAAGCTTTGAAATAAGCATAATAACCTTTATACTAGCCATAATAATCATAATAACTATAATAATCATACTAGTCATAATAATAACCATAATAAACTTGGAAATAATCATATTTATCATTATAATAGCTATAATAACCATAAAAATCATAATAGCCATAATAATCTGGATGTTGATCCTAATAATCATACTAACAACCATAATGATCATAGTGATCATCGTAATAACTACAATAATCATAATAATCGTAATTGTAATGTTAATAAGCTTAGCAATAATCACAATAATCATAGTAACCATAATGATCTTAATGATGACCATAATATTCATCATAATTATACCAAGATCCATAATAATCATAGTAACCATAATAATAAACATAATAAGCTTTGAAATAATCATAATAACCGTTATACTAGCCATAGTAGCAATAATAATCATAATAACCATACTCATCATAATAATTATAATAATAACCATAATAAGCTTGGAAATAATCATAATAAGCATTATACTAGCCATAATAATCATAATAACCATAATAACTATAATAATCATGGTAGTCATAATAATAACCATAACAAACTTGGAAATAATCATATTTATCGTTATAATACAAATAATAACCATAAAAATCAAAATAGCCATAATAATCTGAATGTTGAGATCATAATAATCATACTAACAGCCATAATATTCATAGTGATCTTCATAATAACTACAATTATCATAATAATCGTAATTGTAATGTTAATAAGCATAGCAATAATCACAATAATCAATAGAACCCATAATAATCTTAATGATGATCATTATATCCATGATAATTATACCAAGATCCGTAATAATCATAATAATCATAATAATAACCATAATGGGTTCGGAAATAATCATAATATACATTATACTAGCCATAACAACCATAATAGTCATAATAGCCATAATAATCATAATAGTCGTAATAATAACAATAATGAACTAGGAAATAATCGTAATAATCATTACAATAGCCATAATAGCCATAAAAATCACAATAGCCATAATAATCTGAATGGTGATCATAATAATCATACTAACAACCATAATGATCATAGTAATCATCATAATAAACAGAATAGTCTTGGAAGAATCTTAATAATTGTTATTATTAACGTAATAACCATAATCACCTTAATAACCATAATGATCTCAATGATGACCATATATTCATCATAATTATACTAAGACAAATAATAATCAGAGTAATCATAACAGTAAACATAACAAGCTTTGAAATAAGCATAATAACCTTTATACTAGCCATAATAATCATAATAACTATAATAATCATACTAGTCATAATAATAACCATAATAAACTTGGAAATAATCATATTTATCATTATAATAGCTATAATAACCATAAAAATCATAATAGCCATAATAATCTGGATGTTGATCCTAATAATCATACTAACAACCATAATGATCATAGTGATCATCGTAATAACTACAATAATCATAATAATCGTAATTGTAATGTTAATAAGCTTAGCAATAATCACAATAATCATAGTAACCATAATGATCTTAATGATGACCATAATATTCATCATAATTATACCAAGATCCATAATAATCATAGTAACCATAATAATAAACATAATAAGCTTTGAAATAATCATAATAGCATTATACTAGCCATAATAATCTTAATAACCATAATAGCTATAATAATCATGGTAGTCATAATAATAACCATAATAAACTTGGAATAATCATATTTATCGTTATAATACAAATAATAACCATAAAAATCAAAATAGCCATAATAATCTGAATGTTGATCATAATAATCATACTAACAGCCATAATATCATAGTGATCTTCATAATAACTACAATTATCATAATAATCGTAATTGTAATGTTAATAAGCATAGCAATAATCACAATAATCATAAGAACCCATAATAATCTTAATGATGATCATTATATCCATGATAATTATACCAAGATCCGTAATAATCATAATAATCATAATAATAACCCATAATGGGTTCGGAAATAATCATAATATACATTATACTAGCCATAACAACCATAATAGTCATAATAGCCATAATAATCCATAATAGTCGTAATAATAACAATAATGAACTAGGAAATAATCGTAATAATCATTACAATAGCCATAATAGCCATAAAAATCACAATAGCCATAATAATCTGAATGGTGATCATAATAATCATACTAACAACATAATGATCATAGTAATCATCATAATAAACAGAATAGTCATGGAAAGAATCTTAATAATTGTTATTATTAATGTAATAACCATAATCACCTTAATAACCATAATGATCTCAATGGATGACCATAATATTCATCATAATTATACTAAGACAAATAATAATCAGAGTAATCATAACAGTAAACATAACAAGCTTTGAAATAAGCATAATAACCTTTATACTAGCCATAATAACCATAATAATCATAATAACTAGAGTAATCATAATAGTCATAATAATCGCAATAACCATAATGATCTTAATGATGATCATCATATTCATCATAATTATACCAAGATCCATAATAATCATAGTAACCATAATAATAAACATAATAAGCTTTGAAATAATCATAATAATCGTTATACTAGCCATAGTAGCGATAATAATTATAATACCATAATCATGATAATAATTATATTAATAAACATAATAAGCTTGGAAATAATCATCATAAGCCATTATACTAGCCATAATAATCATAATAATCATAATAACGATAATAATCATAATAGTCATAATAATAACCATAATAAACTTTGAAATAATCATATTTATCATTGTAATAGCAATAATAACCATAAAAATCATAATAGCCATAATAATCTGAATGTTGATCATAATAATCATACTAACAGCCGTAATAATCATAGTGATCATCATAATAACTACAATTATCATAATAATCGTAATTGTAATGTTAATAAGCATAGCAATAATCACAATAATCATAGAACCCATAATAATCTTAATGATGATCATTATATCCATGATAATTATACCAAGATCCGTAATAATCATAACAATCATAATAATAACCATAATAGGTTCGGAAATAATCATAATATACATTATACTACCCCTAACAACTATAATAGCCATAATAGCCATAATAATAATAATAGTCGTAATAATAACAATAATGAACTTGGAAATAATCGTAATAATCATTATAATAGCCATAATAGCAATAAAAATAACAATAGCCGTAATAATCTGAATGGTGGTCATAATAATCATACTAACAACCATAATGATCATAGTAATCATCACAATAAACAGAATAGTCATGGAAATAATCTTAATAATCATTAGGATTATCGTAATAACCATAATCATCGTAATAACCATAATGATCTTAATGATGACCATAATATTCATCATAATTATACCAGGAACCATAATAATCATAGCAACCATAATAATAAACATAATAAGCTTTGAAATAATCATAATAACCGTTATACAAACCATAGTAACCATAATAATCATAATACCTGTAATAATCATAATAGTGATAATAATAACCGTAATAAACTTGGAAATAATCATATTTATCATTATAATAGCAATAATAATCATAAGAATCATAATAGCCATAATAATCTGAATGTTGGTCCTAATAATCATACTAACAACCATAATATTCATAGTGATCATCATAATAACTACAATAATCATAATTATCGTAATTGTAATGTTAATAAGTGTAGCCATAATAACAATAATCTTAGTAACCCATAATAATTTTAATGATGATCATAATATCCATGATAATTATACCAAGTTCCGTAATAATCATAATAATCATAATAATAACCCTAATGTGTTCGGAAATAATCATAATATACTTTATACTAGCCATAACAACCATAATAGTCATAATAGCCATAATAATCATAATAGTCGTAATAATAACCATAATGAACTTGGAAATAATCGTAATAATCATTACAATAGCCATAATAGCCATAAAAATCACAATAGCCATAATAATCTGAGTGGTGATCATAATAATCATACTAACAACCATAATGGTCATAGTAATCATCATAATAAACAGAATAGTCATGGAAATAACCTTATAACCATTATTATTAACGTAATAACCATAATCATCGTAATAACCTTAATGATCTTAATGATGATCATAATATTCATCATAATTATACCTAGACATATAATAATCAGAGTAATCATAATAATAAACATAATAGGCTCTGAAATAATCATAATAACCTTTATACTAGCCATAATAACCATAATAATCATAACAACTAGAGTAATCATAATAGTCATAATAATCGCAATAACCATAATGATCTTAATGATGATCATTATATTCATCATAATTATACCAAGATCCATAATAATCATAGTAACCATAATAATAAACATAATAAGCTTTGAAATAATCATAATAACCGTTATACTAGCCATAGTAGCCATAATAATTATAATAACCATAATCATCATAATAATTATATTAATAACCATAATAAGTTTGGAAATAATCATCATAAGCATTATACTAGCCATAATAATCATAATAATCATAATAACTATAATAATCATTATAGTCATAATAATAACCATAATAAACTTGGAAATAATCATATTTATCATTATAATAGCTATAATAACCATAAAAATCATAATAGCCATAATAATCTGGATGTTGATCCTAATAATCATACTAACAACCATAATAATCATAGTGATCATCATAATAACTACAATAATCATAATAATCGCAATTGTAATGTTAATAAGCATAGCAATAATCACAATAATCATAGTAACCATAATAATCTTAATGATGATCATAATATCCATGATAATTATACCAAGATCCGTAATAATCATAATAATCATTATAATAACCATAATGGGTTCGGAAATAATCATAATATACAATATACTAGCCATATCAGCCATAATAGTCATAATAGCCATAATAATCATAATAGTCGTAATAATAACAATAATGAACTTGGAAATAATCGTAATAATCATTATAATAGTCATAATAGCCATAAAAATCACAATAGCCATAATAATCAGAATGGTGATCATAATAATCATACTAACAACCATAATGATCATAGTAATCATCATAATAAACAGAATAGTCATGGAAATAATCTTAATAATAGTTATTATTAACGTAATAACCATAATCACCTTAATAACCATAATGATCTCAATGATGACCCTAATATTCATCATAATTATACCTAGACATATAATAATCAGAGTAATCATAATAATAAACATAATAAGCTTTGAAATAATCATAATAACCTTTATAGTAGCCATAATAACTATAATAATCATAATAACTAGAGTAATCATAATAGTCATAATAATCGCAATAACCATAATGATCTTAATGATGGTCATTATATTCATCATAATTATACCAAGATCCATAATAATCATAGTAACCATAATAATAAACATAATAAGCTTTGAAATAATCATAATAACCGTTTATACTAGCCATAGTAGCAATAATAATCATAATAACCATACTCATCATAATAATTATAATAATAACCATAATAAGCTTGGAAATAATCATAATAAGCATTATACTAGCCATAATAATCATAATAACCATAATAACTATAATAATCATGGTAGTCATAATAATAACCATAATAAACTTGGAAATAATCATATTTATCGTTATAATACAAATAATAACCATAAAAATCAAAATAGCCATAATAATCTGAATGTTGATCATAATAATCATACTAACAGCCATAATAATCATAGTGATCTTCATAATAACTACAATTATCATAATAATCGTAATTGTAATGTTAATAAGCATAGCAATAATCACAATAATCATAGAACCCATAATAATCTTAATGATGATCATTATATCCATGATAATTATACCAAGATCCGTAATAATCATAATAATCATAATAATAACCATAATGGGTTCGGAAATAATCATAATATACATTATACTTGCCATAACAACCATAATAGTCATAATAGCCATAATAATCATAATAGTCGTAATAATAACAATAATGAACTAGGAAATAATCGTAATAATCATTACAATAGCCATAATAGCCATAAAAATCACAATAGCCATAATAATCTGAATGGTGATCATAATAATCATACTAACAACCATAATGATCATAGTAATCATCATAATAAACAGAATAGTCATGGAAAGAATCTTAATAATTGTTATTATTAATGTAATAACCATAATCACCTTAATAACCATAATGATCTCAATGATGACCATAATATTCATCATAATTATACTAAGACAAATAATAATCAGAGTAATCATAACAGTAAACATAACAAGCTTTGAAATAAGCATAATAACCTTTATACTAGCCATAATAACCATAATAATCATAATAACTAGAGTAATCATAATAGTCATAATAATCGCAATAACCATAATGATCTTAATGATGATCATCATATTCATCATAATTATACCAAGATCCATAATAATCATAGTAACCATAATAATAAACATAATAAGCTTTGAAATAATCATAATAATCGTTATACTAGCCATAGTAGCGATAATAATTATAATAACCATAATCATCATAATAATTATATTAATAAACATAATAAGCTTGGAAATAATCATCATAAGCATTATACTAGCCATAATAATCATAATAATCATAATAACTATAATAATCATAATAGTCATAATAATAACCATAATAAACTTTGAAATAATCATATTTATCATTGTAATAGCAATAATAACCATAAAAATAATAATAGCCATAATAATCTGAATGTTGATCATAATAATCATACTAACAGCCATAATAATCATAGTGATCATCATAATAACTACAATTATCATAATAATCGTAATTGTAATGTTAATAAGCATAGCAATAATCACAATAATCATAGAACCCATAATAATCTTAATGATGATCATTATATCCATGATAATTATACCAAGATCCGTAATAATCATAACAATCATAATAATAACCATAATAGGTTCGGAAATAATCATAATATACATTATACTACCCCTAACAACTATAATAGCCATAATAGCCATAATAATAATAATAGTCGTAATAATAACAATAATGAACTTGGAAATAATCGTAATAATCATTATAATAGCCATAATAGCAATAAAAATAACAATAGCCGTAATAATCTGAATGGTGGTCATAATAATCATACTAACAACCATAATGATCATAGTAATCATCACAATAAACAGAATAGTCATGGAAATAATCTTAATAATCATTAGGATTATCGTAATAACCATAATCATCGTAATAACCATAATGATCTTAATGATGACCATAATATTCATCATAATTATACCAGGAACCATAATAATCATAGCAACCATAATAATAAACATAATAAGCTTTGAAATAATCATAATAACCGTTATACAAGCCATAGTAACCATAATAATCATAATACCTGTAATAATCATAATAGTGATAATAATAACCTTAATAAACTTGGAAATAATCATATTTATCATTATAATAGCAATAATAATCATAAGAATCATAATAGCCATAATAATCTGAATGTTGGTCCTAATAATCATACTAACAACCATAATAATCATAGTGATCATCATAATAACTACAAATAATCATAATAATCGTAATTGTAATGTTAATAAGTGTAGCAATAATAACAATAATCATAGTAACCATAATAATTTTAATGATGATCATAATATCCATGATAATTATACCAAGTCCGTAATAATCATAATAATCATTATAATAACCATAATGGGTTCGGAAATAATCATAATATACAATATACTAGCCATATCAGCCATAATAGTCATAATAGCCATAATAATCATAATAGTCGTAATAATAACAATAATGAACTTGGAAATAATCGTAATAATCATTATAATAGTCATAATAGCCATAAAAATCACAATAGCCATAATGATCAGAATGGTGATCATAATAATCATACTAACAACCATAATGGTCATAGTAATCATCATAATAAACAGAATAGTCATGGAAATAACCTTAATAACCATTATTATTAACGTAATAACCATAATCATCGTAATAACCTTAATGATCTTAATGATGATCATAATATTCATCATAATTATACCTAGACATATAATAATCAGAGTAATCATAATAATAAACATAATAGGCTTTGAAATAATCATAATAACCTTTATACTAGCCATAATAACCATAATAATCATAACAACTAGAGTAATCATAATAGTCATAATAATCGCAATAACCATAATGATCTTAATGATGATCATTATATTCATCATAATTATACCAAGATCCATAATAATCATAGTAACCATAATAATAAACATAATAAGCTTTGAAATAATCATAATAACCGTTATACTAGCCATAGTAGACATAATAATTATAATAACCATAATCATCATAATAATTATATTAATAACCATAATAAGTTTGGAAATAATCATCATAAGCATTATACTAGCCATAATAATCATAATAATCATAATAACTATAATAATCATTATAGTCATAATAATAACCGTAATAAACATGGAAATAATCATATTTATCGTTATAATAGCAATAATAACCATAAAAATCATAATAGCCATAATAATCTCAATGTAGATCATAATCATCATACTGACAGCCATAATAATCATAGTGATCATCATAATAACTACAATAATGATAATAATCGTAATTGTAATGTTAATAAGCATAGCAATAATCACAATAATCATAGTAACCATAATAATCTTAATGATGATCATAATATCCATGATAATTATACCAAGATCCGTAATAATCATAATAATCATTATAATAACCATAATGGGTTCGGAAATAATCATAATATACAATATACTAGCCATATCAGCCATAATAGTCATAATAGCCATAATAATCATAATAGTCGTAATAATAACAATAATGAACTTGGAAATAATCGTAATAATCATTATAATAGTCATAATAGCCATAAAAATCACAATAGCCATAATAATCAGAATGGTGATCATAATAATCATACTAACAACCATAATGATCATAGTGATCATCATAATAACTACAATAATCATAATAATCGTAATTGTAATGTTAATAAGCTTTGCAATAATCACAATAATCATAGTAACCGTAATAATCTTAATGATGATCATAATATTCATGATAATTATATCAAGATCCGTAATAATCATAATAAACATAATAATAACCATAATGGGTTCGGAAATAATCATAATATACATTCTACTAGCGATAACAACCATAATAGTCATAATAGCAATAATAATCACAATAGTCGTAATAATAACAATAATGAGCTTGGAAATAATCGTAATAATCATTATAATAGCCATAATAGCAATAAAAATCACATTAGCCGTGATAATCTGAATGGTGGTCATAATAATCGTACTAACAATCATACTGATCATAGTAATCATCATAATAAACAGAATAGTCATGGAAATAATCTTAATAATCATTATGGTTATCGTAATAACCATGATCATCGTAATAACCATAATGATCTTAATGATGACCATAATATTCATCATAATTATACCAAGATCCATAATAATCATAGTAACCATAATAATAAACATAATAAGCTTTGAAATAATCATAATAACCGTTATACTAGCCATAGTAGACATAATAATTATAATAACCATAATCATCATAATAATTATATTAATAACCATAATAAGTTTGGAAATAATCATCATAAGCATTATACTAGCCATAATAATCATAATAATCATAATAA
Organism: Calliopsis andreniformis; assembly: GCF_051401765.1. Classification (NCBI taxonomy): domain Eukaryota; kingdom Metazoa; phylum Arthropoda; class Insecta; order Hymenoptera; family Andrenidae; genus Calliopsis; species Calliopsis andreniformis. The sequence continues at coordinate 14,610 of NW_027480806.1, forward strand.
CTATAATAATCATTATAGTCATAATAATAACCGTAATAAACATGGAAATAATCATATTTATCGTTATAATAGCAATAATAACCATAAAAATCATAATAGCCATAATAATCTCAATGTAGATCATAATCATCATACTGACAGCCATAATAATCATAGTGATCATCATAATAACTACAATAATGATAATAATCGTAATTGTAATGTTAATAAGCATAGCAATAATCACAATAATCATAGTAACCATAATAATCTTAATGATGATCATAATATCCATGATAATTATACCAAGATAAGTAATAATCATAATAATCATAATAATAACCATAATGGGTTCGGAAATAATCATAATACACATTATACTAGCCATAACAACCATAATAGACATAATAGCCATAATAATCATAATAGTCGTAATAATAACAATAATGAACTAGGAAATAATCATAATAATCATTATAATAGTCATAATAGTCATAAAAATCACAATAGCCATAATAATCAGAATGGTGATCATAATAATCATACTAACAACCATAATGATCATAGTAATCATCATAATAAACAGAATAGTCATGGAAATAATCTTAATAATAGTTATTATTAACGTAATAACCATAATCACCTTAATAACCATAATGATCTCAATGATGACCCTAATATTCATCATAATTATACCTAGACATATAATAATCAGAGTAATCATAATAATAAACATAATAAGCTTTGAAATAATCATAATAACCTTTATACTAGCCATAATAACCATAATAATCATAATAACTAGAGTAATCATAATAGTCATAATAATCGCAATAACCATAATGATCTTAATGATGGTCATTATATTCATCATAATTATACCAAGATCCATAATAATCATAGTAACCATAATAATAAACATAATAAGCTTTGAAATAATCATAATAACCGTTATACTAGCCATAGTAGCAATAATAATCATAATAACCATACTCATCATAATAATTATAATAATAACCATAATAAGCTGGGAAATAATCATAATAAGCATTATACTAGCCATAATAATCATAATAACCATAATAACTATAATAATCATGGTAGTCATAATAATAACCATAATAAACTTGGAAATAATCATATTTATCGTTATAATACAAATAATAACCATAAAAATCAAAATAGCCATAATAATCTGAATGTTGATCATAATAATCATACTAACAGCCATAATAATCATAGTGATCTTCATAATAACTACAATTATCATAATAATCGTAATTGTAATGTTAATAAGCATAGCAATAATCACAATAATCATAGAACCCATAATAATCTTAATGATGATCATTATATCCATGATAATTATACCAAGATCCGTAATAATCATAATAATCATAATAATAACCATAATGGGTTCGGAAATAATCATAATATACATTATACTAGCCATAACAACCATAATAGTCATAGTAGCCATAATAATCATAATAGTCGTAATAATAACAACAATGAACTAGGAAATAATCGTAATAATCATTACAATAGCCATAATAGCCATAAAAATCACAATAGCCATAATAATCTGAATGGTGATCATAATAATCATACTAACAACCATAATGATCATAGTAATCATCATAATAAACAGAATAGTCATGGAAAGAATCTTAATAATTGTTATTATTAACGTAATAACCATAATCACCTTAATAACCATAATGATCTCAATGATGACCATAATATTCATCATAATTATACTAAGACAAATAATAATCAGAGTAATCATAACAGTAAACATAACAAGCTTTGAAATAAGCATAATAACCTTTATACTAGCCATAATAATCATAATAACTATAATAATCTTACTAGTCATAATAATAACCATAATAAACTTGGAAATAATCATATTTATCATTATAATAGCTATAATAACCATAAAAATCATAATAGCCATAATAATCTGGATGTTGATCCTAATAATCATACTAACAACCATAATGATCATAGTGATCATCGTAATAACTACAATAATCATAATAATCGTAATTGTAATGTTAATAAGCTTAGCAATAATCACAATAATCATAGTAACCGTAATAATCTTAATGATGATCATAATATTCATGATAATTATATCAAGATCCGTAATAATCATAATAAACATAATAATAACCCTAATGGGTTCGGAAATAATCATAATATACATTATACTAGCCATAACAACCATAATAGTCATAATAGCCATAATAATCACAATAGTCGTAACAATAACAATATTGAGCTTGGAAATAATCGTAATAATCATTATAATAGCCATAATAGCAATAAAAATCACAATAGCCGTAATAATCTGAATGGTGGTCATAATAATCGTACTAACAATCATACTGATCATAGTAATCATCATAATAAACAGAATAGTCATGGAAATAATCTTAATAATCATTATGGTTATCGTAATAACCATAATCATCGTAATAACCATAATGATCTTAATGACGACCATAATATTCATTATAATTATACCAAGATCCATAATAATCATAGTAACCATAATAATAAACATAATAAGCTTTGGAATAATCATAATAACCGTTATACTAGCCATAGTAACCATAATAATCATAATAACTATAATAATCATATTAGTCATAATAATAACCGTAATAAACTTGGAAATAATCATATTTATCGTTATAATAGCAATAATAACCATAAAAATCATAATAGCCATAATAATCTCAATGTAGATCATAATCATCATACTGACAGCCATAATAATCATAGTGATCATCATAATAACTACAATAATGATAATAATCGTAATTGTAATGTTAATAAGCATAGCAATAATCACAATAATCATAGTAACCATAATAATCTTAATGATGACCATAATATCCATGATAATTATACCAAGATCCGTAATAATCATAATAATCATAATAATAACCATAATGGGTTCGGAAATAATCATAATACACATTATACTAGCCATAACAACCATAATAGTCATAATAGCCACAATAATCATAATAGTCGTAATAATAACAATAATGAACTAGGAAATAATCGTAATAATCATTATAATAGTCATAATAGTCATAAAAATCACAATAGCCATAATAATCAGAATGGTGATCATAATAATCATACTAACAACCATAATGATCATAGTAATCATCATAATAAACAGAATAGTCATGGAAATAATCTTAATAATAGTTATTATTAACGTAATAACCATAATCACCTTAATAACCATAATGATCTCAATGATGACCCTAATATTCATCATAATTATACCTAGACATATAATAATCAGAGTAATCATAATAATAAACATAATAAGCTTTGAAATAATCATAATAACCTTTATACTAGCCATAATAACCATAATAATCATAATAACTAGAGTAATCATAATAGTCATAATAATCGCAATAACCATAATGATCTTAATGATGGTCATTATATTCAGCATAATTATACCAAGATCCATAATAATCATAGTAACCATAATAATAAACATAATAAGCTTTGAAATAATCATAATAACCGTTATACTAGCCATAGTAGCAATAATAATCATAATAACCATACTCATCATAATAATTATAATAATAACCATAATAAGCTTGGAAATAATCATAATAAGCATTATACTAGCCATAATAATCATAATAACCATAATAACTATAATAATCATGGTAGTCATAATAATAACCATAATAAACTTGGAAATAATCATATTTATCGTTATAATACAAATAATAACCATAAAAATCAAAATAGCCATAATAATCTGAATGTTGATCATAATAATCATACTAACAGCCATAATAATCATAGTGATCTTCATAATAACTACAATTATCATAATAATCGTAATTGTAATGTTAATAAGCATAGCAATAATCACAATAATCATAGAACCCATAATAATCTTAATGATGATCATTATATCCATGATAATTATACCAAGATCCGTAATAATCATAATAATCATAATAATAACCATAATGGGTTCGGAAATAATCATAATATACATTATACTAGCCATAACAACCATAATAGTCATAATAGCCATAATAATCATAATAGTCGTAATAATAACAATAATGAACTAGGAAATAATCGTAATAATCATTACAATAGCCATAATAGCCATAAAAATCACAATAGCCATAATAATCTGAATGGTGATCATAATAATCATACTAACAACCATAATGATCATAGTAATCATCATAATAAACAGAATAGTCATGGAAAGAATCTTAATAATTGTTATTATTAATGTAATAACCATAATCACCTTAATAACCATAATGATCTCAATGATGACCATAATATTCATCATAATTATACTAAGACAAATAATAATCAGAGTAATCATAACAGTAAACATAACAAGCTTTGAAATAAGCATAATAACCTTTATACTAGCCATAATAACCATAATAATCATAATAACTAGAGTAATCATAATAGTCATAATAATCGCAATAACCATAATGATCTTAATGATGATCATCATATTCATCATAATTATACCAAGATCCATAATGATCATAGTAACCATAATAATAAACATAATAAGCTTTGAAATAATCATAATAATCGTTATACTAGCCATAGTAGCGATAATAATTATAATAACCATAATCATCATAATAATTATATTAATAAACATAATAAGCTTGGAAATAATCATCATAAGCATTATACTAGCCATAATAATCATAATAATCATAATAACTATAATAATCATAATAGTCATAATAATAACCATAATAAACTTTGAAATAATCATATTTATCATTGTAATAGCAATAATAACCATAAAAATCATAATAGCCATAATAATCTGAATGTTGATCATAATAATCATACTAACAGCCATAATAATCATAGTGATCATCATAATAACTACAATAATGATAATAATCGTAATTGTAATGTTAATAAGCATAGCAATAATCACAATAATCATAGAACCCATAATAATCTTAATGATGATCATTATATCCATGATAATTATACCAAGATCCGTAATAATCATAATAATCGTAATAATAACCATAATAGGTTCGGAAATAATCATAATATACATTATACTACCCCTAACAACTATAATAGCCATAATAGCCATAATAATAATAATAGTCGTAATAATAACAATAATGAACTTGGAAATAATCGTAATAATCATTATAATAGTCATAATAGTCATAAAAATCACAATAGCCATAATAATCAGAATGGTGATCATAATAATCATACTAACAACCATAATGATCATAGTGATCATCATAATAACTACAATAATCATAATAATCGTAATTGTAATGTTAATAAGCTTTGCAATAATCACAATAATCATAGTAACCGTAATAATCTTAATGATGATCATAATATTCATGATAATTATATCAAGATCCGTAATAATCATAATAAACATAATAATAACCATAATGGGTTCGGAAATAATCATAATATACATTCTACTAGCGATAACAACCATAATAGTCATAATAGCAATAATAATCACAATAGTCGTAATAATAACAATAATGAGCTTGGAAATAATCGTAATAATCATTATAATAGCCATAATAGCAATAAAAATCACAATAGCCGTGATAATCTGAATGGTGGTCATAATAATCGTACTAACAATCATACTGATCATAGTAATCATCATAATAAACAGAATAGTCATGGAAATAATCTTAATAATCATTATGGTTATCGTAATAACCATGATCATCGTAATAACCATAATGATCTTAATGATGACCATAATATTCATCATAATTATACCAAGATCCATAATAATCATAGTAACCATAATAATAAACATAATAAGCTTTGAAATAATCATAATAACCGTTATACTAGCCATAGTAACCATAATAATCATAATAACTATAATAATCATATTAGTCATAATAATAACCGTAATAAACATGGAAATAATCATATTTATCGTTATAATAGCAATAATAACCATAAAAATCATAATAGCCATAATAATCTCAATGTAGATCATAATCATCATACTGACAGCCATAATAATCATAGTGATCATCATAATAACTACAATAATGATAATAATCGTAATTGTAATGTTAATAAGCATAGCAATAATCACAATAATCATAGTAACCATAATAATCTTAATGATGATCATAATATCCATGATAATTATACCAAGATCCGTAATAATCATAATAATCATAATAATAACCATAATGGGTTCGGAAATAATCATAATACACATTATACTAGCCATAACAACCATAATAGACATAATAGCCATAATAATCATAATAGTCGTAATAATAACAATAATGAACTAGGAAATAATCATAATAATCATTATAATAGTCATAATAGTCATAAAAATCACAATAGCCATAATAATCAGAATGGTGATCATAATAATCATACTAACAACCATAATGATCATAGTAATCATCATAATAAACAGAATAGTCATGGAAATAATCTTAATAATAGTTATTATTAACGTAATAACCATAATCACCTTAATAACCATAATGATCTCAATGATGACCCTAATATTCATCATAATTATACCTAGACATATAATAATCAGAGTAATCATAATAATAAACATAATAAGCTTTGAAATAATCATAATAACCTTTATACTAGCCATAATAACCATAATAATCATAATAACTAGAGTAATCATAATAGTCATAATAATCGCAATAACCATAATGATCTTAATGATGGTCATTATATTCATCATAATTATACCAAGATCCATAATAATCATAGTAACCATAATAATAAACATAATAAGCTTTGAAATAATCATAATAACCGTTATACTAGCCATAGTAGCAATAATAATCATAATAACCATACTCATCATAATAATTATAATAATAACCATAATAAGCTGGGAAATAATCATAATAAGCATTATACTAGCCATAATAATCATAATAACCATAATAACTATAATAATCATGGTAGTCATAATAATAACCATAATAAACTTGGAAATAATCATATTTATCGTTATAATACAAATAATAACCATAAAAATCAAAATAGCCATAATAATCTGAATGTTGATCATAATAATCATACTAACAGCCATAATAATCATAGTGATCTTCATAATAACTACAATTATCATAATAATCGTAATTGTAATGTTAATAAGCATAGCAATAATCACAATAATCATAGAACCCATAATAATCTTAATGATGATCATTATATCCATGATAATTATACCAAGATCCGTAATAATCATAATAATCATAATAATAACCATAATGGGTTCGGAAATAATCATAATATACATTATACTAGCCATAACAACCATAATAGTCATAGTAGCCATAATAATCATAATAGTCGTAATAATAACAACAATGAACTAGGAAATAATCGTAATAATCATTACAATAGCCATAATAGCCATAAAAATCACAATAGCCATAATAATCTGAATGGTGATCATAATAATCATACTAACAACCATAATGATCATAGTAATCATCATAATAAACAGAATAGTCATGGAAAGAATCTTAATAATTGTTATTATTAACGTAATAACCATAATCACCTTAATAACCATAATGATCTCAATGATGACCATAATATTCATCATAATTATACTAAGACAAATAATAATCAGAGTAATCATAACAGTAAACATAACAAGCTTTGAAATAAGCATAATAACCTTTATACTAGCCATAATAATCATAATAACTATAATAATCTTACTAGTCATAATAATAACCATAATAAACTTGGAAATAATCATATTTATCATTATAATAGCTATAATAACCATAAAAATCATAATAGCCATAATAATCTGGATGTTGATCCTAATAATCATACTAACAACCATAATGATCATAGTGATCATCGTAATAACTACAATAATCATAATAATCGTAATTGTAATGTTAATAAGCTTAGCAATAATCACAATAATCATAGTAACCGTAATAATCTTAATGATGATCATAATATTCATGATAATTATATCAAGATCCGTAATAATCATAATAAACATAATAATAACCATAATGGGTTCGGAAATAATCATAATATACATTATACTAGCCATAACAACCATAATAGTCATAATAGCCATAATAATCACAATAGTCGTAACAATAACAATATTGAGCTTGGAAATAATCGTAATAATCATTATAATAGCCATAATAGCAATAAAAATCACAATAGCCGTAATAATCTGAATGGTGGTCATAATAATCGTACTAACAATCATACTGATCATAGTAATCATCATAATAAACAGAATAGTCATGGAAATAATCTTAATAATCATTATGGTTATCGTAATAACCATAATCATCGTAATAACCATAATGATCTTAATGACGACCATAATATTCATCATAATTATACCAAGATCCATAATAATCATAGTAACCATAATAATAAACATAATAAGCTTTGGAATAATCATAATAACCGTTATACTAGCCATAGTAACCATAATAATCATAATAACTATAATAATCATATTAGTCATAATAATAACCGTAATAAACTTGGAAATAATCATATTTATCGTTATAATAGCAATAATAACCATAAAAATCATAATAGCCATAATAATCTCAATGTAGATCATAATCATCATACTGACAGCCATAATAATCATAGTGATCATCATAATAACTACAATAATGATAATAATCGTAATTGTAATGTTAATAAGCATAGCAATAATCACAATAATCATAGTAACCATAATAATCTTAATGATGACCATAATATCCATGATAATTATACCAAGATCCGTAATAATCATAATAATCATAATAATAACCATAATGGGTTCGGAAATAATCATAATACACATTATACTAGCCATAACAACCATAATAGTCATAATAGCCACAATAATCATAATAGTCGTAATAATAACAATAATGAACTAGGAAATAATCGTAATAATCATTATAATAGTCATAATAGTCATAAAAATCACAATAGCCATAATAATCAGAATGGTGATCATAATAATCATACTAACAACCATAATGATCATAGTAATCATCATAATAAACAGAATAGTCATGGAAATAATCTTAATAATAGTTATTATTAACGTAATAACCATAATCACCTTAATAACCATAATGATCTCAATGATGACCCTAATATTCATCATAATTATACCTAGACATATAATAATCAGAGTAATCATAATAATAAACATAATAAGCTTTGAAATAATCATAATAACCTTTATACTAGCCATAATAACCATAATAATCATAATAACTAGAGTAATCATAATAGTCATAATAATCGCAATAACCATAATGATCTTAATGATGGTCATTATATTCATCATAATTATACCAAGATCCATAATAATCATAGTAACCATAATAATAAACATAATAAGCTTTGAAATAATCATAATAACCGTTATACTAGCCATAGTAGCAATAATAATCATAATAACCATACTCATCATAATAATTATAATAATAACCATAATAAGCTTGGAAATAATCATAATAAGCATTATACTAGCCATAATAATCATAATAACCATAATAACTATAATAATCATGGTAGTCATAATAATAACCATAATAAACTTGGAAATAATCATATTTATCGTTATAATACAAATAATAACCATAAAAATCAAAATAGCCATAATAATCTGAATGTTGATCATAATAATCATACTAACAGCCATAATAATCATAGTGATCTTCATAATAACTACAATTATCATAATAATCGTAATTGTAATGTTAATAAGCATAGCAATAATCACAATAATCATAGAACCCATAATAATCTTAATGATGATCATTATATCCATGATAATTATACCAAGATCCGTAATAATCATAATAATCATAATAATAACCATAATGGGTTCGGAAATAATCATAATACACATTATACTGGCCATAACAACCATAATAGACATAATAGCCATAATAATCATAATAGTCGTAATAATAACAATAATGAACTAGGAAATAATCGTAATAATCATTATAATAGTCATAATAGTCATAAAAATCACAATAGCCATAATAATCAGAATGGTGATCATAATAATCATACTAACAACCATAATGATCATAGTAATCATCATAATAAACAGAATAGTCATGGAAATAATCTTAATAATAGTTATTATTAACGTAATAACCATAATCACCTTAATAACCATAATGATCTCAATGATGACCCTAATATTCATCATAATTATACCTAGACATATAATAATCAGAGTAATCATAATAATAAACATAATAAGCTTTGAAATAATCATAATAACCTTTATACTAGCCATAATAACCATAATAATCATAATAACTAGAGTAATCATAATAGTCATAATAATCGCAATAACCATAATGATCATAATGATGGTCATTATATTCATCATAATTATACCAAGATCCATAATAATCATAGTAACCATAATAATAAACATAATAAGCTTTGAAATAATCATAATAACCGTTATACTAGCCATAGTAGCAATAATAATCATAATAACCATACTCATCATAATAATTATAATAATAACCATAATAAGCTTGGAAATAATCATCATAAGCATTATACTAGCCATAATAATCATAATAATCATAATAACTATAATAATCATGGTAGTCATAATAATAACCATAATAAACTTGGAAATAATCATATTTATCGTTATAATACAAATAATAACAATAAAAATCAAAATAGCCATAATAATCTGAATGTTGATCATAATAATCATACTAACAGCCATAATAATCATAGTGATCTTCATAATAACTACAATTATCATAATAATCGTAATTGTAATGTTAATAAGCATAGCAATAATCACAATAATCATAGAACCCATAATAATCTTAATGATGATCATTATATCCATGATAATTATACCAAGATCCGTAATAATCATAATAATCATAATAATAACCATAATGGGTTCGGAAATAATCATAATATACATTATACTAGCCATAACAACCATAATAGTCATAATAGCCATAATAATCATAATAGTCGTAATAATAACAATAATGAACTAGGAAATAATCGTAATAATCATTACAATAGCCATAATAGCCATAAAAATCACAATAGCCATAATAATCTGAATGGTGATCATAATAATCATACTAACAACCATAATGATCATAGTAATCATCATAATAAACAGAATAGTCATGGAAAGAATCTTAATAATTGTTATTATTAACGTAATAACCATAATCACCTTAATAACCATAATGATCTCAATGATGACCATAATATTCATCATAATTATACTAAGACAAATAATAATCAGAGTAATCATAACAGTAAACATAACAAGCTTTGAAATAAGCATAATAACCTTTATACTAGCCATAATAATCATAATAACTATAATAATCTTACTAGTCATAATAATAACCATAATAAACTTGGAAATAATCATATTTATCATCATAATAGCTATAATAACCATAAAAATCATAATAGCCATAATAATCTGGATGTTGATCCTAATAATCATACTAACAACCATAATGATCATAGTGATCATCGTAATAACTACAATAATCATAATAATCGTAATTGTAATGTTAATAAGCTTAGCAATAATCACAATAATCATAGTAACCGTAATAATCTTAATGATGATCATAATATTCATGATAATTATATCAAGATCCGTAATAATCATAATAAACATAATAATAACCATAATGGGTTCGGAAATAATCATAATATACATTATACTAGCCATAACAACCATAATAGTCATAATAGCCATAATAATCACAATAGTCGTAACAATAACAATATTGAGCTTGGAAATAATCGTAATAATCATTATAAAAGCCATAATAGCAATAAAAATCACAATAGCCGTAATAATCTGAATGGTGGTCATAATAATCGTACTAACAATCATACTGATCATAGTAATCATCATAATAAACAGAATAGTCATGGAAATAATCTTAATAATCATGATGGTTATCGTAATAACCATAATCATCGTAATAACCATAATGATCTTAATGACGACCATAATATTCATCATAATTATACCAAGATCCATAATAATCATAGTAACCATAATAATAAACATAATAAGCTTTGGAATAATCATAATAACCGTTATACTAGCCATAGTAACCATAATAATCATAATAACTATAATAATCATATTAGTCATAATAATAACCGTAATAAACTTGGAAATAATCATATTTATCGTTATAATAGCAATAATAACCATAAAAATCATAATAGCCATAATAATCTCAATGTAGATCATAATCATCATACTGACAGCCATAATAATCATAGTGATCATCATAATAACTACAATAATGATAATAATCGTAATTGTAATGTTAATAAGCATAGCAATAATCACAATAATCATAGTAACCATAATAATCTTAGTGATGACCATAATATCCATGATAATTATACCAAGATCCGTAATAATCATAATAATCATAATAATAACCATAATGGGTTCGGAAATAATCATAATACACATTATACTAGCCATAACAACCATAATAGTCATAATAGCCACAATAATCATAATAGTCGTAATAATAACAATAATGAACTAGGAAATAATCGTAATAATCATTATAATAGCCATAATAGTCATAAAAATCACAATAGCCATAATAATCAGAATGGTGATCATAATAATCATACTAACAACCATAATGATCATAGTAATCATCATAATAAACAGAATAGTCATGGAAATAATCTTAATAATAGTTATTATTAACGTAATAACCATAATCACCTTAATAACCATAATGATCTCAATGATGACCCTAATATTCATCATAATTATACCTAGACATATAATAATCAGAGTAATCATAATAATAAACATAATAAGCTTTGAAATAATCATAATAACCTTTATACTAGCCATAATAACCATAATAATCATAATAACTAGAGTAATCATAATAGTCATAATAATCGCAATAACCATAATGATCTTAATGATGGTCATTATATTCATCATAATTATACCAAGATCCATAATAATCATAGTAACCATAATAATAAACATAATAAGCTTTGAAATAATCATAATAACCGTTATACTAGCCATAGTAGCAATAATAATCATAATAACCATACTCATCATAATAATTATAATAATAACCATAATAAGCTTGGAAATAATCATAATAAGCATTATACTAGCCATAATAATCATAATAACCATAATAACTATAATAATCATGGTAGTCATAATAATAACCATAATAAACTTGTAAATAATCATATTTATCGTTATAGTACAAATAATAACCATAAAAATCAAAATAGCCATAATAATCTGAATGTTGATCATAATAATCATACTAACAGCCATAATAATCATAGTGATCTTCATAATAACTACAATTATCATAATAATCGTAATTGTAATGTTAATAAGCATAGCAATAATCACAATAATCATAGAACCCATAATAATCTTAATGATGATCATTATATCCATGATAATTATACCAAGATCCGTAATAATCATAATAATCATAATAATAACCCTAATGTGTTCGGAAATAATCATAATATACTTTATACTAGCCATAACAACCATAATAGTCATAATAGCCATAATAATCATAATAGTCGTAATAATAACCATAATGAACTTGGAAATAATCGTAATAATCATTACAATAGCCATAATAGCCATAAAAATCACAATAGCCATAATAATCTGAGTGGTGATCATAATAATCATACTAACAACCATAATGATCATAGTAATCATCATAATAAACAGAATAGTCATGGAAATAACCTTAATAACCATTATTATTAACGTAATAACCATAATCATCGTAATAACCTTAATGATCTTAATGATGATCATAATATTCATCATAATTATACCTAGACATATAATAATCAGAGTAATCATAATAATAAACATAATAAGCTTTGAAATAATCATAATAACCTTTATACTAGCCATAATAACCATAATAATCATAACAACTAGAGTAATCATAATAGTCATAATAATCGCAATAACCATAATGATCTTAATGATGATCATTATATTCATCATAATTATACCAAGATCCATAATAATCATAGTATCCATAATAATAAACATAATAAGCTTTGAAATAATCATAATAACCGTTATACTAGCCATAGTAGCCATAATAATTATAATAACCATAATCATCATAATAATTATATTAATAACCATAATAAGTTTGGAAATAATCATCATAAGCATTATACTAGCCATAATAATCATAATAATCATAATAACTATAATAATCATAATAGTCATAATAATAACCATAATAAACTTGGAAATAATCATATTTATCATTATAATAGCTATAATAACCATAAAAATCATAATAGCCATAATAATCTGGATGTTGATCCTAATAATCATACTAACGACCATAATAATCATAGTGATCATCATAATAACTACAATAATCATAATAATCGTAATTGTAATGTTAATAAGCATAGCAATAATCACAATAATCATAGTAACCATAATAATCTTAATGATGATCATAATATCCATGATAATTATACCAAGATCCGTAATAATCATAATAATCATAATAATAACCATAATGGGTTCGGAAATAATCATAATATACAATATACTAGCCATATCAGCCATAATAGTCATAATAGCCATAATAATCATAATAGTCGTAATAATAACAATAATGAACTTGGAAATAATCGTAATAATCATTATAATAGTCATAATAGCCATAAAAATCACAATAGCCATAATAATCAGAATGGTGATCATAATAATCATACTAACAACCATAATGATCATAGTGATCATCATAATAACTACAATAATCATAATAATCGTAATTGTAATGTTAATAAGCTTTGCAATAATCACAATAATCATAGTAACCGTAATAATCTTAATGATGATCATAATATTCATGATAATTATATCAAGATCCGTAATAATCATAATAAACATAATAATAACCATAATGGGTTCGGAAATAATCATAATATACATTCTACTAGCGATAACAACCATAATAGTCATAATAGCAATAATAATCACAATAGTCGTAATAATAACAATAATGAGCTTGGAAATAATCGTAATAATCATTATAATAGCCATAATAGCAATAAAAATCACAATAGCCGTAATAATCTGAATGGTGGTCATAATAATCGTACTAACAATCATACTGATCATAGTAATCATCATAATAAACAGAATAGTCATGGAAATAATCTTAATAATTATTATGGTTATCGTAATAACCATAATCATCGTGATAACCATAATGATCTTAATGATGACCATAATATTCATCATAATTATACCAAGATCCATAATAATCATAGTAACCATAATAATAAACATAATAAGCTTTGGAATAATCATAATAACCGTTATACTAGCCATAGTAACCATAATAATCATAATAACTATAATAATCATATTAGTCATAATAATAACCGTAATAAACTTGGAAATAATCATATTTATCGTTATAATAGCAATAATAACCATAAAAATCATAATAGCCATAATAATCTCAATGTAGATCATAATCATCATACTGACAGCCATAATAATCATAGTGATCATCATAATAACTACAATAATGATAATAATCGTAATTGTAATGTTAATAAGCATAGCAATAATCACAATAATCATAGTAACCATAATAATCTTAATGATGACCATAATATCCATGATAATTATACCAAGATCCGTAATAATCATAATAATCATAATAATAACCATAATGGGTTCGGAAATAATCATAATACACATTATACTAGCCATAACAACCATAATAGTCATAATAGCCACAATAATCATAATAGTCGTAATAATAACAATAATGAACTAGGAAATAATCGTAATAATCATTATAATAGTCATAATAGTCATAAAAATCACAATAGCCATAATAATCAGAATGGTGATCATAATAATCATACTAACAACCATAATGATCATAGTAATCATCATAATAAACAGAATAGTCATGGAAATAATCTTAATAATAGTTATTATTAACGTAATAACCATAATCACCTTAATAACCATAATGATCTCAATGATGACCCTAATATTCATCATAATTATACCTAGACATATAATAATCAGAGTAATCATAATAATAAACATAATAAGCTTTGAAATAATCATAATAACCTTTATACTAGACATAATAACCATAATAATCATAATAACTAGAGTAATCATAATAGTCATAATAATCGCAATAACCATAATGATCTTAATGATGATCATTATATTCATCATAATTATACCAAGATCCATAATAATCATAGTAACCATAATAATAAACATAATAAGCTTTGAAATAATCATAATAACCGTTATACTAGCCATAGTAGCCATAATAATTATAATAACCATAATCATCATAATAATTATATTAATAACCATAATAAGTTTGGAAATAATCATCATAAGCATTATACTAGCCATAATAATCATAATAATCATAATAACTATAATAATCATAATAGTCATAATAATAACCATAATAAACTTGGAAATAATCATATTTATCATTATAATAGCTATAATAACCATAAAAATCATAATAGCCATAATAATCTGGATGTTGATCCTAATAATCATACTAACGACCATAATAATCATAGTGATCATCATAATAACTACAATAATCATAATAATCGTAATTGTAATGTTAATAAGCATAGCAATAATCACAATAATCATAGTAACCATAATAATCTTAATGATGATCATAATATCCATGATAATTATACCAAGATCCGTAATAATCATAATAATCATAATAATAACCATAATGGGTTCGGAAATAATCATAATATACAATATACTAGCCATATCAGCCATAATAGTCATAATAGCCATAATAATAATAATAGTCGTAATAATAACAATAATGAACTTGGAAATAATCGTAATAATCATTATAATAGCCATAATAGCAATAAAAATAACAATAGCCGTAATAATCTGAATGGTGGTCATAATAATCATACTAACAACCATAATGATCATAGTAATCATCACAATAAACAGAATAGTCATGGAAATAATCTTAATAATCATTAGGATTATCGTAATAACTATAATCATCGTAATAACCATAATGATCTTAATGATGACCATAATATTCATCATAATTATACCAGGAACCATAATAATCATAGCAACCATAATAATAAACATAATAAGCTTTGAAATAATCATAATAACCGTTATACAAGCCATAGTAACCATAATAATCATAATACCTGTAATAATCATAATAGTGATAATAATAACCGTAATAAACTTGGAAATAATCATATTTATCATTATAATAGCAATAATAATCATAAGAATCATAATAGCCATAATAATCTGAATGTTGGTCCTAATAATCATACTAACAACCATAATAATCATAGTGATCATCATAATAACTACAAATAATCATAATAATCGTAATTGTAATGTTAATAAGTGTAGCAATAATAACAATAATCATAGTAACCATAATAATTTTAATGATGATCATAATATCCATGATAATTATACCAAGTTCCGTAATAATCATAATAATCATAATAATAACCCTAATGTGTTCGGAAATAATCATAATATACTTTATACTAGCCATAACAACCATAATAGTCATAATAGCCATAATAATCATAATAGTCGTAATAATAACCATAATGAACTTGGAAATAATCGTAATAATCATTACAATAGCCATAATAGCCATAAAAATCACAATAGCCATAATAATCTGAGTGGTGATCATAATAATCATACTAACAACCATAATGGTCATAGTAATCATCATAATAAACAGAATAGTCATGGAAATAACCTTAATAACCATTATTATTAACGTAATAACCATAATCATCGTAATAACCTTAATGATCTTAATGATGATCATAATATTCATCATAATTATACCTAGACATATAATAATCAGAGTAATCATAATAATAAACATAATAGGCTTTGAAATAATCATAATAACCTTTATACTAGCCATAATAACCATAATAATCATAACAACTAGAGTAATCATAATAGTCATAATAATCGCAATAACCATAATGATCTTAATGATGATCATTATATTCATCATAATTATACCAAGATCCATAATAATCATAGTAACCATAATAATAAACATAATAAGCTTTGAAATAATCATAATAACCGTTATACTAGCCATAGTAGCCATAATAATTATAATAACCATAATCATCATAATAATTATATTAATAACCATAATAAGTTTGGAAATAATCATCATAAGCATTATACTAGCCATAATAATCATAATAATCATAATAACTATAATAATCATTATAGTCATAATAATAACCATAATAAACTTGGAAATAATCATATTTATCATTATAATAGCTATAATAACCATAAAAATCATAATAGCCATAATAATCTGGATGTTGATCCTAATAATCATACTAACAACCATAATAATCATAGTGATCATCATAATAACTACAATAATCATAATAATCGCAATTGTAATGTTAATAAGCATAGCAATAATCACAATAATCATAGTAACCATAATAATCTTAATGATGATCATAATATCCATGATAATTATACCAAGATCCGTAATAATCATAATAATCATTATAATAACCATAATGGGTTCGGAAATAATCATAATATACAATATACTAGCCATATCAGCCATAATAGTCATAATAGCCATAATAATCATAATAGTCGTAATAATAACAATAATGAACTTGGAAATAATCGTAATAATCATTATAATAGTCATAATAGCCATAAAAATCACAATAGCCATAATAATCAGAATGGTGATCATAATAATCATACTAACAACCATAATGATCATAGTGATCATCATAATAACTACAATAATCATAATAATCGTAATTGTAATGTTAATAAGCTTTGCAATAATCACAATAATCATAGTAACCGTAATAATCTTAATGATGATCATAATATTCATGATAATTATATCAAGATCCGTAATAATCATAATAAACATAATAATAACCATAATGGGTTCGGAAATAATCATAATATACATTCTACTAGCGATAACAACCATAATAGTCATAATAGCAATAATAATCACAATAGTCGTAATAATAACAATAATGAGCTTGGAAATAATCGTAATAATCATTATAATAGCCATAATAGCAATAAAAAACACAATAGCCGTGATAATCTGAATGGTGGTCATAATAATCGTACTAACAATCATACTGATCATAGTAATCATCATAATAAACAGAATAGTCATGGAAATAATCTTAATAATCATTATGGTTATCGTAATAACCATGATCATCGTAATAACCATAATGATCTTAATGATGACCATAATATTCATCATAATTATACCAAGATCCATAATAATCATAGTAACCATAATAATAAACATAATAAGCTTTGGAATAATCATAATAACCGTTATACTAGCCATAGTAACCATAATAATCATAATAACTATAATAATCATATTAGTCATAATAATAACCGTAATAAACTTGGAAATAATCATATTTATCGTTATAATAGCAATAATAACCATAAAAATCATAATAGCCATAATAATCTCAATGTAGATCATAATCATCATACTGACAGCCATAATAATCATAGTGATCATCATAATAACTACAATAATGATAATAATCGTAATTGTAATGTTAATAAGCATAGCAATAATCACAATAATCATAGTAACCATAATAATCTTAATGATGACCATAATATCCATGATAATTATACCAAGATCCGTAATAATCATAATAATCATAATAATAACCATAATGGGTTCGGAAATAATCATAATACACATTATACTAGCCATAACAACCATAATAGTCATAATAGCCACAATAATCATAATAGTCGTAATAATAACAATAATGAACTAGGAAATAATCGTAATAATCATTATAATAGTCATAATAGTCATAAAAATCACAATAGCCATAATAATCAGAATGGTGATCATAATAATCATACTAACAACCATAATGATCATAGTAATCATCATAATAAACAGAATAGTCATGGAAATAATCTTAATAATAGTTATTATTAACGTAATAACCATAATCACCTTAATAACCATAATGATCTCAATGATGACCCTAATATTCATCATAATTATACCTAGACATATAATAATCAGAGTAATCATAATAATAAACGTAATAAGCTTTGAAATAATCATAATAACCTTTATACTAGCCATAATAACCATAATAATCATAATAACTGGAGTAATCATAATAGTCATAATAATCGCAATAACCATAATGATCTTAATGATGGTCATTATATTCATCATAATTATACCAAGATCCATAATAATCATAGTAACCATAATAATAAACATAATAAGCTTTGAAATAATCATAATAACCGTTATACTAGCCATAGTAGCAATAATAATCATAATAACCATACTCATCATAATAATTATAATAATAACCATAATAAGCTTGGAAATAATCATAATAAGCATTATACTAGCCATAATAATCATAATAACCATAATAACTATAATAATCATGGTACTCATAATAATAACCATAATAAACTTGGAAATAATCATATTTATCGTTATAATACAAATAATAACCATAAAAATCAAAATAGCCATAATAATCTGAATGTTGATCATAATAATCATACTAACAGCCATAATAATCATAGTGATCTTCATAATAACTACAATTATCATAATAATCGTAATTGTAATGTTAATAAGCATAGCAATAATCACAATAATCATAGAACCCATAATAATCTTAATGATGATCATTATATCCATGATAATTATACCAAGATCCGTAATAATCATAATAATCATAATAATAACCATAATGGGTTCGGAAATAATCATAATATACATTATACTAGCCATAACAACCATAATAGTCATAATAGCCATAATAATCATAATAGTCGTAATAATAACAATAATGAACTAGGAAATAATCGTAATAATCATTACAATAGCCATAATAGCCATAAAAATCACAATAGCCATAATAATCTGAATGGTGATCATAATAATCATACTAACAACCATAATGATCATAGTAATCATCATAATAAACAGAATAGTCATGGAAAGAATCTTAATAATTGTTATTATTAACGTAATAACCATAATCACCTTAATAACCATAATGATCTCAATTATGACCATAATATTCATCATAATTATACTAAGACAAATAATAATCAGAGTAATCATAACAGTAAACATAACAAGCTTTGAAATAAGCATAATAACCTTTATACTAGCCATAATAACCATAATAATCATAATAACTAGAGTAATCATAATAGTCATAATAATCGCAATAACCATAATGATCTTAATGATGATCATCATATTCATCATAATTATACCAAGATCCATAATGATCATAGTAACCATAATAATAAACATAATAAGCTTTGAAATAATCATAATAATCGTTATACTAGCCATAGTAGCGATAATAATTATAATAACCATAATCATCATAATAATTATATTAATAAACATAATAAGCTTGGAAATAATCATCATAAGCATTATACTAGCCATAATAATCATAATAATCATAATAACTATAATAATCATAATAGTCATAATAATAACCATAATAAACTTTGAAATAATCATATTTATCATTGTAATAGCAATAATAACCATAAAAATCATAATAGCCATAATAATCTGAATGTTGATCATAATAATCATACTAACAGCCATAATAATCATAGTGATCATCATAATAACTACAATTATCATAATAATCGTAATTGTAATGTTAATAAGCATAGCAATAATCACAATAATCATAGAACCCATAATAATCTTAATGATGATCATTATATCCATGATAATTATACCAAGATCCGTAATAATCATAATAATCGTAATAATAACCATAATAGGTTCGGAAATAATCATAATATACATTATACTACCCCTAACAACTATAATAGCCATAATAGCCATAATAATAATAATAGTCGTAATAATAACAATAATGAACTTGGAAATAATCGTAATAATCATTATAATAGCCATAATAGCAATAAAAATAACAATAGCCGTAATAATCTGAATGGTGGTCATAATAATCATACTAACAACCATAATGATCATAGTAATCATCACAATAAACAGAATAGTCATGGAAATAATCTTAATAATCATTAGGATTATCGTAATAACCATAATCATCGTAATAACCATAATGATCTTAATGATGACCATAATATTCATCATAATTACACCAGGAACCATAATAATCATAGCAACCATAATAATAAACATAATAAGCTTTGAAATAATCATAATAACCGTTATACAAGCCATAGTAACCATAATAATCATAATACCTGTAATAATCATAATAGTGATAATAATAACCGTAATAAACTTGGAAATAATCATATTTTTCATTATAATAGAAATAATAATCATAAGAATCATAATAGCCATAATAATCTGAATGTTGGTCCTAATAATCATACTAACAACCATAATAGTCATAGTGATCATCATAATAACTACAAATAATCATAATAATCGTAATTGTAATGTTAATAAGTGTAGCAATAATAACAATAATCATAGTAACCATAATAATTTTAATGATGATCATAATATCCATGATAATTATACCAAGTTCCGTAATAATCATAATAATCATAATAATAACCCTAATGTGTTCGGAAATAATCATAATATACTTTATACTAGCCATAACAACCATAATAGTCATAATAGCCATAATAATCATAATAGTCGTAATAATAACCATAATGAACTTGGAAATAATCGTAATAATCATTACAATAGCCATAATAGCCATAAAAATCACAATAGCCATAATAATCTGAGTGGTGATCATAATAATCATACTAACAACCATAATGATCATAGTAATCGTCATAATAAACAGAATAGTCATGGAAATAACCTTAATAACCATTATTATTAACGTAATAACCATAATCATCGTAATAACCTTAATGATCTTAATGATGATCATAATATTCATCATAATTATACCTAGACATATAATAATCAGAGTAATCATAATAATAAACATAATAAGCTTTGAAATAATCATAATAACCTTTATACTAGCCATAATAACCATAATAATCATAACAACTAGAGTAATCATAATAGTCATAATAATCGCAATAACCATAATGATCTTAATGATGATCATTATATTCATCATAATTATACCAAGATCCATAATAATCATAGTAACCATAATAATAAACATAATAAGCTTTGAAATAATCATAATAACCGTTATACTAGCCATAGTAGCCATAATAATTATAATAACCATAATCATCATAATAATTATATTAATAACCATAATAAGTTTGGAAATAATCATCATAAGCATTATACTAGCCATAATAATCATAATAATCATAATAACTATAATAATCATAATAGTCATAATAATAACCATAATAAACTTGGAAATAATCATATTTATCATTATAATAGCTATAATAACCATAAAAATCATAATAGCCATAATAATCTGGATGTTGATCCTAATAATCATACTAACGACCATAATAATCATAGTGATCATCATAATAACTACAATAATCATAATAATCGTAATTGTAATGTTAATAAGCATAGCAATAATCACAATAATCATAGTAACCATAATAATCTTAATGATGATCATAATATCCATGATAATTATACCAAGATCCGTAATAATCATAATAATCATAATAATAACCATAATGGGTTCGGAAATAATCATAATATACAATATACTAGCCATATCAGCCATAATAGTCATAATAGCCATAATAATCATAATAGTCGTAATAATAACAATAATGAACTTGGAAATAATCGTAATAATCATTATAATAGTCATAATAGCCATAAAAATCACAATAGCCATAATAATCAGAATGGTGATCATAATAATCATACTAACAACCATAATGATCATAGTGATCATCATAATAACTACAATAATCATAATAATCGTAATTGTAATGTTAATAAGCTTTGCAATAATCACAATAATCATAGTAACCGTAATAATCTTAATGATGATCATAATATTCATGATAATTATATCAAGATCCGTAATAATCATAATAAACATAATAATAACCATAATGGGTTCGGAAATAATCATAATATACATTCTACTAGCGATAACAACCATAATAGTCATAATAGCAATAATAATCACAATAGTCGTAATAATAACAATAATGAGCTTGGAAATAATCGTAATAATCATTATAATAGCCATAATAGCAATAAAAATCACAATAGCCGTAATAATCTGAATGGTGGTCATAATAATCGTACTAACAATCATACTGATCATAGTAATCATCATAATAAACAGAATAGTCATGGAAATAATCTTAATAATCATTATGGTTATCGTAATAACCATAATCATCGTGATAACCATAATGATCTTAATGATGACCATAATATTCATCATAATTATACCAAGATCCATAATAACCATAGTAACCATAATAATAAACATAATAAGCTTTGAAATAATCATAATAACCGTTATACTAGCCATAGTAACCATAATAATCATAATAACTATAATAATCATATTAGTCATAATAATAACCGTAATAAACATGGAAATAATCATATTTATTGTTATAATAGCAATAATAACCATAAAAATCATAATAGCCATAATAATCTCAATGTAGATCATAATCATCATACTGACAGCCATAATAATCATAGTGATCATCATAATAACTACAATAATGATAATAATCGTAATTGTAATGTTAATAAGCATAGCAATAATCACAATAATCATAGTAACCATAATAATCTTAATGATGATCATAATATCCATGATAATTATACCAAGATCCGTAATAATCATAATAATCATAATAATAACCATAATGGGTTCGGAAATAATCATAATACACATTATACTGGCCATAACAACCATAATAGACATAATAGCCATAATAATCATAATAGTCGTAATAATAACAATAATGAACTAGGAAATAATCGTAATAATCATTACAATAGCCATAATAGCCATAAAAATCACAATAGCCATAATAATCTGAATGGTGATCATAATAATCATACTAACAACCATAATGATCATAGTAATCATCATAATAAACAGAATAGTCATGGAAAGAATCTTAATAATTGTTATTATTAACGTAATAACCATAATCACCTTAATAACCATAATGATCTCAATGATGACCATAATATTCATCATAATTATACTAAGACAAATAATAATCAGAGTAATCATAACAGTAAACATAACAAGCTTTGAAATAAGCATAATAACCTTTATACTAGCCATAATAACCATAATAATCATAATAACTAGAGTAATCATAATAGTCATAATAATCGCAATAACCATAATGATCTTAATGATGATCATCATATTCATCATAATTATACCAAGATCCATAATAATCATAGTAACCATAATAATAAACATAATAAGCTTTGAAATAATCATAATAACCGTTATACTAGCCATAGTAGCCATAATAATCATAATAACCATACTCATCATAATAATTATAATAATAACCATAATAAGCTTGGAAATAATCATAATAAGCATTATACTAGCCATAATAATCATAATAACCATAATAACTATAATAATCATGGTAGTCATAGTAATAACCATATTAAACTTGGAAATAATCATATTTATCGTTATAACAGTCATAATAGCTATAAAAATCACAATAGCCATAATAATCAGAATGGTGATCATAATAATCATACTAACAACCATAATGATCATAGTGATCATCATAATAACTACAATAATCATAATAATCGTAATTGTAATGTTAATAAGCTTAGCAATAATCACAATAATCATAGTAACCGTAATAATCTTAATGATGATCATAATATTCATGATAATTATATCAAGATCCGTAATAATCATAATAAACATAATAATAACCATAATGGGTTCGGAAATAATCATAATATACATTCTACTAGCGATAACAACCATAATAGCCATAATAGCAATAAAAATCACAATAGCCGTAATAATCTGAATGGTGGTCATAATAATCGTACTAACAATCATACTGATCATAGTAATCATCATAATAAACAGAATAGTCATGGAAATAATCTTAATAATCATTATGGTTATCGTAATAACCATAATCAGCGTGATAACCATAATGATCTTAATGATGACCATAATATTCATCATAATTATACCAAGATCCATAATAACCATAGTAACCATAATAATAAACATAATAAGCTTTGAAATAATCATAATAACCGTTATACTAGCCATAGTAACCATAATAATCATAATAACTATAATAATCATATTAGTCATAATAATAACCGTAATAAACATGGAAATAATCATATTTATTGTTATAATAGCAATAATAACCATAAAAATCATAATAGCCATAATAATCTCAATGTAGATCATAATCATCATACTGACAGCCATAATGATCATAGTAATCATCATAATAAACAGAATAGTCATGGAAAGAATCTTAATAATTGTTATTATTAACGTAATAACCATAATCACCTTAATAACCATAATGATCTCAATGATGACCATAATATTCATCATAATTATACTAAGACAAATAATAATCAGAGTAATCATAACAGTAAACATAACAAGCTTTGAAATAAGCATAATAACCTTTATACTAGCCATAATAACCATAATAATCATAATAACTAGAGTAATCATAATAGTCATAATAATCGCAATAACCATAATGATCTTAATGATGATCATCATATTCATCATAATTATACCAAGATCCATAATGATCATAGTAACCATAATAATAAACATAATAAGCTTTGAAATAATCATAATAATCGTTATACTAGCCATAGTAGCGATAATAATTATAATAACCATAATCATCATAATAATTATATTAATAAACATAATAAGCTTGGAAATAATCATCATAAGCATTATACTAGCCATAATAATCATAATAATCATAATAACTATAATAATCATAATAGTCATAATAATAACCATAATAAACTTTGAAATAATCATATTTATCATTGTAATAGCAATAATAACCATAAAAATCATAATAGCCATAATAATCTGAATGTTGATCATAATAATCATACTAACAGCCATAATAATCATAGTGATCATCATAATAACTACAATTATCATAATAATCGTAATTGTAATGTTAATAAGCATAGCAATAATCACAATAATCATAGAACCCATAATAATCTTAATGATGATCATTATATCCATGATAATTATACCAAGATCCGTAATAATCATAATAATCGTAATAATAACCATAATAGGTTCGGAAATAATCATAATATACATTATACTACCCCTAACAACTATAATAGCCATAATAGCCATAATAATAATAATAGTCGTAATAATAACAATAATGAACTTGGAAATAATCGTAATAATCATTATAATAGCCATAATAGCAATAAAAATAACAATAGCCGTAATAATCTGAATGGTGGTCATAATAATCATACTAACAACCATAATGATCATAGTAATCATCACAATAAACAGAATAGTCATGGAAATAATCTTAATAATCATTAGGATTATCGTAATAACCATAATCATCGTAATAACCATAATGATCTTAATGATGACCATAATATTCATCATAATTACACCAGGAACCATAATAATCATAGCAACCATAATAATAAACATAATAAGCTTTGAAATAATCATAATAACCGTTATACAAGCCATAGTAACCATAATAATCATAATACCTGTAATAATCATAATAGTGATAATAATAACCGTAATAAACTTGGAAATAATCATATTTTTCATTATAATAGAAATAATAATCATAAGAATCATAATAGCCATAATAATCTGAATGTTGGTCCTAATAATCATACTAACAACCATAATAGTCATAGTGATCATCATAATAACTACAAATAATCATAATAATCGTAATTGTAATGTTAATAAGTGTAGCAATAATAACAATAATCATAGTAACCATAATAATTTTAATGATGATCATAATATCCATGATAATTATACCAAGTTCCGTAATAATCATAATAATCATAATAATAACCCTAATGTGTTCGGAAATAATCATAATATACTTTATACTAGCCATAACAACCATAATAGTCATAATAGCCATAATAATCATAATAGTCGTAATAATAACCATAATGAACTTGGAAATAATCGTAATAATCATTACAATAGCCATAATAGCCATAAAAATCACAATAGCCATAATAATCTGAGTGGTGATCATAATAATCATACTAACAACCATAATGATCATAGTAATCATCATAATAAACAGAATAGTCATGGAAATAACCTTAATAACCATTATTATTAACGTGATAACCATAATCATCGTAATAACCTTAATGATCTTAATGATGATCATAATATTCATCATAATTATACCTAGACATATAATAATCAGAGTAATCATAATAATAAACATAATAAGCTTTGAAATAATCATAATAACCTTTATACTAGCCATAATAACCATAATAATCATAACAACTAGAGTAATCATAATAGTCATAATAATCGCAATAACCATAATGATCTTAATGATGATCATTATATTCATCATAATTATACCAAGATCCATAATAATCATAGTAACCATAATAATAAACATAATAAGCTTTGAAATAATCATAATAACCGTTATACTAGCCATAGTAGCCATAATAATTATAATAACCATAATCATCATAATAATTATATTAATAACCATAATAAGTTTGGAAATAATCATCATAAGCATTATACTAGCCATAATAATCATAATAATCATAATAACTATAATAATCATAATAGTCATAATAATAACCATAATAAACTTGGAAATAATCATATTTATCATTATAATAGCTATAATAACCATAAAAATCATAATAGCCATAATAATCTGGATGTTGATCCTAATAATCATACTAACGACCATAATAATCATAGTGATCATCATAATAACTACAATAATCATAATAATCGTAATTGTAATGTTAATAAGCATAGCAATAATCACAATAATCATAGTAACCATAATAATCTTAATGATGATCATAATATCCATGATAATTATACCAAGATCCGTAATAATCATAATAATCATAATAATAACCATAATGGGTTCGGAAATAATCATAATATACAATATACTAGCCATATCAGCCATAATAGTCATAATAGCCATAATAATCATAATAGTCGTAATAATAACAATAATGAACTTGGAAATAATCGTAATAATCATTATAATAGTCATAATAGCCATAAAAATCACAATAGCCATAATAATCAGAATGGTGATCATAATAATCATACTAACAACCATAATGATCATAGTGATCATCATAATAACTACAATAATCATAATAATCGTAATTGTAATGTTAATAAGCTTTGCAATAATCACAATAATCATAGTAACCGTAATAATCTTAATGATGATCATAATATTCATGATAATTATATCAAGATCCGTAATAATCATAATAAACATAATAATAACCATAATGGGTTCGGAAATAATCATAATATACATTCTACTAGCGATAACAACCATAATAGTCATAATAGCAATAATAATCACAATAGTCGTAATAATAACAATAATGAGCTTGGAAATAATCGTAATAATCATTATAATAGCCATAATAGCAATAAAAATCACAATAGCCGTAATAATCTGAATGGTGGTCATAATAATCGTACTAACAATCATACTGATCATAGTAATCATCATAATAAACAGAATAGTCATGGAAATAATCTTAATAATCATTATGGTTATCGTAATAACCATAATCATCGTGATAACCATAATGATCTTAATGATGACCATAATATTCATCATAATTATACCAAGATCCATAATAATCATAGTAACCATAATAATAAACATAATAAGCTTTGGAATAATCATAATAACCGTTATACTAGCCATAGTAACCATAATAATCATAATAACTATAATAATCATATTAGTCATAATAATAACCGTAATAAACTTGGAAATAATCATATTTATCGTTATAATAGCAATAATAACCATAAAAATCATAATAGCCATAATAATCTCAATGTAGATCATAATCATCATACTGACAGCCATAATAATCATAGTGATCATCATAATAACTACAATAATGATAATAATCGTAATTGTAATGTTAATAAGCATAGCAATAATCACAATAATCATAGTAACCATAATAATCTTAATGATGACCATAATATCCATGATAATTATACCAAGATCCGTAATAATCATAATAATCATAATAATAACCATAATGGGTTCGGAAATAATCATAATATACATTATACTAGCCATAACAACCATAATAGTCATAATAGCCATAATAATCATAATAGTCGTAATAATAACAATAATGAACTAGGAAATAATCGTAATAATCATTACAATAGCCATAATAGCCATAAAAATCACAATAGCCATAATAATCTGAATGGTGATCATAATAATCATACTAACAACCATAATGATCATAGTAATCATCATAATAAACAGAATAGTCATGGAAAGAATCTTAATAATTGTTATTATTAACGTAATAACCATAATCACCTTAATAACCATAATGATCTCAATGATGACCATAATATTCATCATAATTATACTAAGACAAATAATAATCAGAGTAATCATAACAGTAAACATAACAAGCTTTGAAATAAGCATAATAACCTTTATACTAGCCATAATAACCATAATAATCATAATAACTAGAGTAATCATAATAGTCATAATAATCGCAATAACCATAATGATCTTAATGATGATCATCATATTCATCATAATTATACCAAGATCCATAATGATCATAGTAACCATAATAATAAACATAATAAGCTTTGAAATAATCATAATAATCGTTATACTAGCCATAGTAGCGATAATAATTATAATAACCATAATCATCATAATAATTATATTAATAAACATAATAAGCTTGGAAATAATCATCATAAGCATTATACTAGCCATAATAATCATAATAATCATAATAACTATAATAATCATAATAGTCATAATAATAACCATAATAAACTTTGAAATAATCATATTTATCATTGTAATAGCAATAATAACCATAAAAATCATAATAGCCATAATAATCTGAATGTTGATCATAATAATCATACTAACAGCCATAATAATCATAGTGATCATCATAATAACTACAATTATCATAATAATCGTAATTGTAATGTTAATAAGCATAGCAATAATCACAATAATCATAGAACCCATAATAATCTTAATGATGATCATTATATCCATGATAATTATACCAAGATCCGTAATAATCATAATAATCGTAATAATAACCATAATAGGTTCGGAAATAATCATAATATACATTATACTACCCCTAACAACTATAATAGCCATAATAGCCATAATAATAATAATAGTCGTAATAATAACAATAATGAACTTGGAAATAATCGTAATAATCATTATAATAGCCATAATAGCAATAAAAATAACAATAGCCGTAATAATCTGAATGGTGGTCATAATAATCATACTAACAACCATAATGATCATAGTAATCATCACAATAAACAGAATAGTCATGGAAATAATCTTAATAATCATTAGGATTATCGTAATAACCATAATCATCGTAATAACCATAATGATCTTAATGATGACCATAATATTCATCATAATTACACCAGGAACCATAATAATCATAGCAACCATAATAATAAACATAATAAGCTTTGAAATAATCATAATAACCGTTATACAAGCCATAGTAACCATAATAATCATAATACCTGTAATAATCATAATAGTGATAATAATAACCGTAATAAACTTGGAAATAATCATATTTATCATTATAATAGAAATAATAATCATAAGAATCATAATAGCCATAATAATCTGGATGTTGATCCTAATAATCATACTAACGACCATAATAATCATAGTGATCATCATAATAACTACAATAATCATAATAATCGTAATTGTAATGTTAATAAGCTTTGCAATAATCACAATAATCATAGTAACCGTAATAATCTTAATGATGATCATAATATTCATGATAATTATATCAAGATCCGTAATAATCATAATAAACATAATAATAACCATAATGGGTTCGGAAATAATCATAATATACATTCTACTAGCGATAACAACCATAATAGTCATAATAGCAATAATAATCACAATAGTCGTAATAATAACAATAATGAGCTTGGAAATAATCGTAATAATCATTATAATAGCCATAATAGCAATAAAAATCACAATAGCCGTAATAATCTGAATGGTGGTCATAATAATCGTACTAACAATCATACTGATCATAGTAATCATCATAATAAACAGAATAGTCATGGAAATAATCTTAATAATCATTATGGTTATCGTAATAACCATAATCATCGTGATAACCATAATGATCTCAATGATGACCATAATATTCATCATAATTATACCAAGATCCATAATAACCATAGTAACCATAATAATAAACATAATAAGCTTTGAAATAATCATAATAACCGTTATACTAGCCATAGTAACCATAATAATCATAATAACTATAATAATCATATTAGTCATAATAATAACCGTAATAAACATGGAAATAATCATATTTTTTGTTATAATAGCAATAATAACCATAAAAATCATAATAGCCATAATAATCTCAATGTAGATCATAATCATCATACTGACAGCCATAATAATCATAGTGATCATCATAATAACTACAATAATGATAATAATCGTAATTGTAATGTTAATAAGCATAGCAATAATCACAATAATCATAGTAACCATAATAATCTTAATGATGATCATAATATCCATGATAATTATACCAAGATCCGTAATAATCATAATAATCATAATAATAACCATAATGGGTTCGGAAATAATCATAATACACATTATACTGGCCATAACAACCATAATAGACATAATAGCCATAATAATCATAATAGTCGTAATAATAACAATAATGAACTAGGAAATAATCGTAATAATCATTACAATAGCCATAATAGCCATAAAAATCACAATAGCCATAATAATCTGAATGGTGATCATAATAATCATACTAACAACCATAATGATCATAGTAATCATCATAATAAACAGAATAGTCATGGAAAGAATCTTAATAATTGTTATTATTAACGTAATAACCATAATCACCTTAATAACCATAATGATCTCAATGATGACCATAATATTCATCATAATTATACTAAGACAAATAATAATCAGAGTAATCATAACAGTAAACATAACAAGCTTTGAAATAAGCATAATAACCTTTATACTAGCCATAATAACCATAATAATCATAATAACTAGAGTAATCATAATAGTCATAATAATCGCAATAACCATAATGATCTTAATGATGATCATCATATTCATCATAATTATACCAAGATCCATAATAATCATAGTAACCATAATAATAAACATAATAAGCTTTGAAATAATCATAATAACCGTTATACTAGCCATAGTAGCCATAATAATCATAATAACCATACTCATCATAATAATTATAATAATAACCATAATAAGCTTGGAAATAATCATAATAAGCATTATACTAGCCATAATAATCATAATAACCATAATAAATATAATAATCATGGTAGTCATAATAATAACCATATTAAACTTGGAAATAATCATATTTATCGTTATAATAGTCATAATAGCTATAAAAATCATAATAGCCATAATAATCTGGATGTTGATCCTAATAATCATACTAACAACCATAATGATCATAGTGATCATCGTAATAACTACAATAATCATAATAATCGTAATTGTAATGTTAATAAGCTTAGCAATAATCACAATAATCATAGTAACCGTAATAATCTTAATGATGATCATAATATTCATGATAATTATATCAAGATCCGTAATAATCATAATAAACATAATAATAACCATAATGGGTTCGGAAATAATCATAATATACATTATACTAGCCATAACAACCATAATAGTCATAATAGCCATAATAATCACAATAGTCGTAACAATAACAATATTGAGCTTGGAAATAATCGTAATAATCATTATAATAGCCATAATAGCAATAAAAATCACAATAGCCGTAATAATCTGAATGGTGGTCATAATAATCGTACTAACAATCATACTGATCATAGTAATCATCATAATAAACAGAATAGTCATGGAAATAATCTTAATAATCATGATGGTTATCGTAATAACCATAATCATCGTAATAACCATAATGATCTTAATGACGACCATAATATTCATCATAATTATACCAAGATCCATAATAATCATAGTAACCATAATAATAAACATAATAAGCTTTGGAATAATCATAATAACCGTTATACTAGCCATAGTAACCATAATAATCATAATAACTATAATAATCATATTAGTCATAATAATAACCGTAATAAACTTGGAAATAATCATATTTATCGTTATAATAGCAATAATAACCATAAAAATCATAATAGCCATAATAATCTCAATGTAGATCATAATCATCATACTGACAGCCATAATAATCATAGTGATCATCATAATAACTACAATAATGATAATAATCGTAATTGTAATGTTAATAAGCATAGCAATAATCACAATAATCATAGTAACCATAATAATCTTAATGATGACCATAATATCCATGATAATTATACCAAGATCCGTAATAATCATAATAATCATAATAATAACCATAATGGGTTCGGAAATAATCATAATACACATTATACTAGCCATAACAACCATAATAGTCATAATAGCCACAATAATCATAATAGTCGTAATAATAACAATAATGAACTAGGAAATAATCGTAATAATCATTATAATAGTCATAATAGTCATAAAAATCACAATAGCCATAATAATCAGAATGGTGATCATAATAATCATACTAACAACCATAATGATCATAGTAATCATCATAATAAACAGAATAGTCATGGAAATAATCTTAATAATAGTTATTATTAACGTAATAACCATAATCACCTTAATAACCATAATGATCTCAATGATGACCCTAATATTCATCATAATTATACCTAGACATATAATAATCAGAGTAATCATAATAATAAACATAATAAGCTTTGAAATAATCATAATAACCTTTATACTAGCCATAATAAACATAATAATCATAATAACTAGAGTAATCATAATAGTCATAATAATCGCAATAACCATAATGATCTTAATGATGGTCATTATATTCATCATAATTATACCAAGATCCATAATAATCATAGTAACCATAATAATAAACATAATAAGCTTTGAAATAATCATAATAACCGTTATACTAGCCATAGTAGCAATAATAATCATAATAACCATACTCATCATAATAATTATAATAATAACCATAATAAGCTTGGAAATAATCATAATAAGCATTATACTAGCCATAATAATCATAATAACCATAATAACTATAATAATCATGGTAGTCATAATAATAACCATAATAAACTTGGAAATAATCATATTTATCGTTATAATACAAATAATAACCATAAAAATCAAAATAGCCATAATAATCTGAATGTTGATCATAATAATCATACTAACAGCCATAATAATCATAGTGATCTTCATAATAACTACAATTATCATAATAATCGTAATTGTAATGTTAATAAGCATAGCAATAATCACAATAATCATAGAACCCATAATAATCTTAATGATGATCATTATATCCATGATAATTATACCAAGATCCGTAATAATCATAATAATCATAATAATAACCATAATGGGTTCGGAAATAATCATAATATACATTATACTAGCCATAACAACCATAATAGTCATAATAGCCATAATAATCATAATAGTCGTAATAATAACAATAATGAACTAGGAAATAATCGTAATAATCATTACAATAGCCATAATAGCCATAAAAATCACAATAGCCATAATAATCTGAATGGTGATCATAATAATCATACTAACAACCATAATGATCATAGTAATCATCATAATAAACAGAATAGTCATGGAAAGAATCTTAATAATTGTTATTATTAATGTAATAACCATAATCACCTTAATAACCATAATGATCTCAATGATGACCATAATATTCATCATAATTATACTAAGACAAATAATAATCAGAGTAATCATAACAGTAAACATAACAAGCTTTGAAATAAGCATAATAACCTTTATACTAGCCATAATAACCATAATAATCATAATAACTAGAGTAATCATAATAGTCATAATAATCGCAATAACCATAATGATCTTAATGATGATCATCATATTCATCATAATTATACCAAGATCCATAATGATCATAGTAACCATAATAATAAACATAATAAGCTTTGAAATAATCATAATAATCGTTATACTAGCCATAGTAGCGATAATAATTATAATAACCATAATCATCATAATAATTATATTAATAAACATAATAAGCTTGGAAATAATCATCATAAGCATTATACTAGCCATAATAATCATAATAATCATAATAACTATAATAATCATAATAGTCATAATAATAACCATAATAAACTTTGAAATAATCATATTTATCATTGTAATAGCAATAATAACCATAAAAATCATAATAGCCATAATAATCTGAATGTTGATCATAATAATCATACTAACAGCCATAATAATCATAGTGATCATCATAATAACTACAATTATCATAATAATCGTAATTGTAATGTTAATAAGCATAGCAATAATCACAATAATCATAGAACCCATAATAATCTTAATGATGATCATTATATCCATGATAATTATACCAAGATCCGTAATAATCATAATAATCGTAATAATAACCATAATAGGTTCGGAAATAATCATAATATACATTATACTACCCCTAACAACTATAATAGCCATAATAGCCATAATAATAATAATAGTCGTAATAATAACAATAATGAACTTGGAAATAATCGTAATAATCATTATAATAGCCATAATAGCAATAAAAATAACAATAGCCGTAATAATCTGAATGGTGGTCATAATAATCATACTAACAACCATAATGATCATAGTAATCATCACAATAAACAGAATAGTCATGGAAATAATCTTAATAATCATTAGGATTATCGTAATAACCATAATCATCGTAATAACCATAATGATCTTAATGATGACCATAATATTCATCATAATTACACCAGGAACCATAATAATCATAGCAACCATAATAATAAACATAATAAGCTTTGAAATAATCATAATAACCGTTATACAAGCCATAGTAACCATAATAATCATAATACCTGTAATAATCATAATAGTGATAATAATAACCGTAATAAACTTGGAAATAATCATATTTATCATTATAATAGAAATAATAATCATAAGAATCATAATAGCCATAATAATCTGAATGTTGGTCCTAATAATCATACTAACAACCATAATAGTCATAGTGATCATCATAATAACTACAAATAATCATAATAATCGTAATTGTAATGTTAATAAGTGTAGCAATAATAACAATAATCATAGTAACCATAATAATTTTATTGATGATCATAATATCCATGATAATTATACCAAGTTCCGTAATAATCATAATAATCATAATAATAACCCTAATGTGTTCGGAAATAATCATAATATACTTTATACTAGCCATAACAACCATAATAGTCATAATAGCCATAATAATCATAATAGTCGTAATAATAACCATAATGAACTTGGAAATAATCGTAATAATCATTACAATAGCCATAATAGCCATAAAAATCACAATAGCCATAATAATCTGAGTGGTGATCATAATAATCATACTAACAACCATAATGATCATAGTAATCATCATAATAAACAGAATAGTCATGGAAATAACCTTAATAACCATTATTATTAACGTAATAACCATAATCATCGTAATAACCTTAATGATCTTAATGATGATCATAATATTCATCATAATTATACCTAGACATATAATAATCAGAGTAATCATAATAATAAACATAATAAGCTTTGAAATAATCATAATAACCTTTATACTAGCCATAATAACCATAATAATCATAACAACTAGAGTAATCATAATAGTCATAATAATCGCAATAACCATAATGATCTTAATGATGATCATTATATTCATCATAATTATACCAAGATCCATAATAATCATAGTAACCATAATAATAAACATAATAAGCTTTGAAATAATCATAATAACCGTTATACTAGCCATAGTAGCCATAATAATTATAATAACCATAATCATCATAATAATTATATTAATAACCATAATAAGTTTGGAAATAATCATCATAAGCATTATACTAGCCATAATAATCATAATAATCATAATAACTATAATAATCATAATAGTCATAATAATAACCATAATAAACTTGGAAATAATCATATTTATCATTATAATAGCTATAATAACCATAAAAATCATAATAGCCATAATAATCTGGATGTTGATCCTAATAATCATACTAACGACCATAATAATCATAGTGATCATCATAATAACTACAATAATCATAATAATCGTAATTGTAATGTTAATAAGCATAGCAATAATCACAATAATCATAGTAACCATAATAATCTTAATGATGATCATAATATCCATGATAATTATACCAAGATCCGTAATAATCATAATAATCATAATAATAACCATAATGGGTTCGGAAATAATCATAATATACAATATACTAGGCATATCAGCCATAATAGTCATAATAGCCATAATAATCATAATAGTCGTAATAATAACAATAATGAACTTGGAAATAATCGTAATAATCATTATAATAGTCATAATAGCCATAAAAATCACAATAGCCATAATAATCAGAATGGTGATCATAATAATCATACTAACAACCATAATGATCATAGTGATCATCATAATAACTACAATAATCATAATAATCGTAATTGTAATGTTAATAAGCTTTGCAATAATCACAATAATCATAGTAACCGTAATAATCTTAATGATGATCATAATATTCATGATAATTATATCAAGATCCGTAATAATCATAATAAACATAATAATAACCATAATGGGTTCGGAAATAATCATAATATACATTCTACTAGCGATAACAACCATAATAGTCATAATAGCAATAATAATCACAATAGTCGTAATAATAACAATAATGAGCTTGGAAATAATCGTAATAATCATTATAATAGCCATAATAGCAATAAAAATCACAATAGCCGTAATAATCTGAATGGTGGTCATAATAATCGTACTAACAATCATACTGATCATAGTAATCATCATAATAAACAGAATAGTCATGGAAATAATCTTAATAATCATTATGGTTATCGTAATAACCATAATCATCGTGATAACCATAATGATCTTAATGATGACCATAATATTCATCATAATTATACCAAGATCCATAATAACCATAGTAACCATAATAATAAACATAATAAGCTTTGGAATAATCATAATAACCGTTATACTAGCCATAGTAACCATAATAATCATAATAACTATAATAATCATATTAGTCATAATAATAACCGTAATAAACATGGAAATAATCATATTTATTGTTATAATAGCAATAATAACCATAAAAATCATAATAGCCATAATAATCTCAATGTAGATCATAATCATCATACTGACAGCCATAATAATCATAGTGATCATCATAATAACTACAATAATGATAATAATCGTAATTGTAATGTTAATAAGCATAGCAATAATCACAATAATCATAGTAACCATAATAATCTTAATGATGATCATAATATCCATGATAATTATACCAAGATCCGTAATAATCATAATAATCATAATAATAACCATAATGGGTTCGGAAATAATCATAATACACATTATACTGGCCATAACAACCATAATAGACATAATAGCCATAATAATCATAATAGTCGTAATAATAACAATAATGAACTAGGAAATAATCGTAATAATCATTACAATAGCCATAATAGCCATAAAAATCACAATAGCCATAATAATCTGAATGGTGATCATAATAATCATACTAACAACCATAATGATCATAGTGATCATCATAATAACTACAATAATCATAATAATCGTAATTGTAATGTTAATAAGCTTAGCAATAATCACAATAATCATAGTAACCGTAATAATCTTAATGATGATCATAATATTCATGATAATTATATCAAGATCCGTAATAATCATAATAAACATAATAATAACCATAATGGGTTCGGAAATAATCATAATATACATTCTACTAGCGATAACAACCATAATAGCCATAATAGCAATAAAAATCACAATAGCCGTAATAATCTGAATGGTGGTCATAATAATCGTACTAACAATCATACTGATCATAGTAATCATCATAATAAACAGAATAGTCATGGAAATAATCTTAATAATCATTATGGTTATCGTAATAACCATAATCAGCGTGATAACCATAATGATCTTAATGATGACCATAATATTCATCATAATTATACCAAGATCCATAATAACTATAGTAACCATAATAATAAACATAATAAGCTTTGAAATAATCATAATAACCGTTATACTAGCCATAGTAACCATAATAATCATAATAACTATAATAATCATATTAGTCATAATAATAACCGTAATAAACATGGAAATAATCATATTTATTGTTATAATAGCAATAATAACCATAAAAATCATAATAGACATAATAATCTCAATGTAGATCATAATCATCATACTGACAGCCATAATAATCATAGTGATCATCATAATAACTACAATAATGATAATAATCGTAATTGTAATGTTAATAAGCATAGCAATAATCACAATAATCATAGTAACCATAATAATCTTAATGATGATCATAATATCCATGATAATTATACCAAGATCCGTAATAATCATAATAATCATAATAATAACCATAATGGGTTCGGAAATAATCATAATACACATTATACTGGCCATAACAACCATAATAGACATAATAGCCATAATAATCATAATAGTCGTAATAATAACAATAATGAACTAGGAAATAATCGTAATAATCATTATAATAGTCATAATAGTCATAAAAATCACAATAGCCATAATAATCAGAATGGTGATCATAATAATCATACTAACAACCATAATGATCATAGTAATCATCATAATAAACAGAATAGTCATGGAAATAATCTTAATAATAGTTATTATTAACGTAATAACCATAATCACCTTAATAACCATAATGATCTCAATGATGACCCTAATATTCATCATAATTATACCTAGACATATAATAATCAGAGTAATCATAATAATAAACATAATAAGCTTTGAAATAATCATAATAACCTTTATACTAACCATAATAACCATAATAATCATAATAACTAGAGTAATCATAATAGTCATAATAATCGCAATAACCATAATGATCTTAATGATGGTCATTATATTCATCATAATTATACCAAGATCCATAATAATCATAGTAACAATAATAATAAACATAATAAGCTTTGAAATAATCATAATAACCGTTATACTAGCCATAGTAGCAATAATAATCATAATAACCATACTCATCATAATAATTATAATAATAACCATAATAAACTGGGAAATAATCATAATAAGCATTATACTAGCCATAATAATCATAATAACCATAATAACTATAATAATCATGGTAGTCATAATAATAACCATAATAAACTTGGAAATAATCATATTTATCGTTATAATACAAATAATAACCATAAAAATCAAAATAGCCATAATAATCTGAATGTTGATCATAATAATCATACTAACAGCCATAATAATCATAGTGATCTTCATAATAACTACAATTATCATAATAATCGTAATTGTAATGTTAATAAGCATAGCAATAATCACAATAATCATAGAACCCATAATAATCTTAATGATGATCATTATATCCATGATAATTATACCAAGATCCGTAATAATCATAGTAATCATAATAATAACCATAATGGGTTCGGAAATAATCATAATATACATTATACTAGCCATAACAACCATAATAGTCATAATAGCCATAATAATCATAATAGTCGTAATAATAACAATAATGAACTAGGAAATAATCGTAATAATCATTACAATAGCCATAATAGCCATAAAAATCACAATAGCCATAATAATCTGAATGGTGATCATAATAATCATACTAACAACCATAATGATCATAGTAATCATCATAATAAACAGAATAGTCATGGAAAGAATCTTAATAATTGTTATTATTAACGTAATAACCATAATCACCTTAATAACCATAATGATCTCAATGATGACCATAATATTCATCATAATTATACTAAGACAAATAATAATCAGAGTAATCATAACAGTAAACATAACAAGCTTTGAAATAAGCATAATAACCTTTATACTAGCCATAATAACCATAATAATCATAATAACTAGAGTAATCATAATAGTCATAATAATCGCAATAACCATAATGATCTTAATGATGATCATCATATTCATCATAATTATACCAAGATCCATAATAATCATAGTAACCATAATAATAAACATAATAAGCTTTGAAATAATCATAATAACCGTTATACTAGCCATAGTAGCCATAATAATCATAATAACCATACTCATCATAATAATTATAATAATAACCATAATAAGCTTGGAAATAATCATAATAAGCATTATACTAGCCATAATAATCATAATAACCATAATAACTATAATAATCATGGTAGTCATAATAATAACCATATTAAACTTGGAAATAATCATATTTATCGTTATAATAGTCATAATAGCTATAAAAATCACAATAGCCATAATAATCAGAATGGTGATCATAATAATCATACTAACAACCATAATGATCATAGTGATCATCATAATAACTACAATAATCATAATAATCGTAATTGTAATGTTAATAAGCTTAGCAATAATCACAATAATCATAGTAACCGTAATAATCTTAATGATGATCATAATATTCATGATAATTATATCAAGATCCGTAATAATCATAATAAACATAATAATAACCATAATGGGTTCGGAAATAATCATAATATACATTATACTAGCCATAACAACCATAATAGTCATAATAGCCATAATAATCACAATAGTCGTAATAATAACAATATTGAGCTTGGAAATAGTCGTAATAATCATTATAATAGCCATAATAGCAATAAAAATCACAATAGCCGTAATAATCCGAATGGTGGTCATAATAATCGTACTAACAATCATACTGATCATAGTAATCATCATAATAAACAGAATAGTCATGGAAATAATCTTAATAATCATTATGGTTATCGTAATAACCATAATCATCGTAATAACCATAATGATCTTAATGATGACCATAATATTCATCATAATTATACCAAGATCCATAATAATCATAGTAACCATAATAATAAACATAATAAGCTTTGAAATAATCATAATAACCGTTATACTAGCCATAGTAACCATAATAATCATAATAACTATAATAATCATATTAGTCATAATAATAACCGTAATAAACATGGAAATAATCATATTTATCGTTATAATAGCAATAATAACCATAAAAATCATAATAGCCATAATAATCTCAATGTAGATCATAATCATCATACTGACAGCCATAATAATCATAGTGATCATCATAATAACTACAATAATGATAATAATCGTAATTGTAATGTTAATAAGCATAGCAATAATCACAATAATCATAGTAACCATAATAATCTTAATGATGATCATAATATCCATGATAATTATACCAAGATCCGTAATAATCATAATAATCATAATAATAACCATAATGGGTTCGGAAATAATCATAATACACATTATACTAGCCATAACAACCATAATAGACATAATAGCCATAATAATCATAATAGTCGTAATAATAACAATAATGAACTAGGAAATAATCATAATAATCATTATAATAGTCATAATAGTCATAAAAATCACAATAGCCATAATAATCAGAATGGTGATCATAATAATCATACTAACAACCATAATGATCATAGTAATCATCATAATAAACAGAATAGTCATGGAAATAGTCTTAATAATAGTTATTATTAACGTAATAAACATAAACACCTTAATAACCATAATGATCTCAATGATGACCCTAATATTCATCATAATTATACCTAGACATATAATAATCAGAGTAATCATAATAATAAACATAATGAGCTTTGAAATAATCATAATAACCTTTATACTAGCCATAATAACCATAATAATCATAATAACTAGAGTAATCATAATAGTCATAATAATCGCAATAACCATAATGATCTTAATGATGGTCATTATATTCATCATAATTATACCAAGATCCATAATAATCATAGTAACCATAATAATAAACATAATAAGCTTTGAAATAATCATAATAACCGTTACACTAGCCATAGTAGCAATAATAATCATAATAACCAT
Organism: Calliopsis andreniformis; assembly: GCF_051401765.1. Lineage (NCBI taxonomy): Eukaryota > Metazoa > Arthropoda > Insecta > Hymenoptera > Andrenidae > Calliopsis > Calliopsis andreniformis. Next base: position 59,390 of record NW_027480806.1, read on the forward strand.
ACTCATCATAATAATTATAATAATAACCATAATAAGCTTGGAAATAATCATAATAAGCATTATACTAGCCATAATAATCATAATAACCATAATAACTATAATAATCATGGTAGTCATAATAATAACCATAATAAACTTGGAAATAATCATATTTATCATTATAATAGCTATAATAACCATAAAAATCATAATAGCCATAATAATCTGGATGTTGATCCTAATAATCATACTAACAACCATAATGATCATAGTGATCATAGTAATAACTACAATAATCATAATAATCGTAATTGTAATGTTAATAAGCTTAGCAATAATCACAATAATCATAGTAACCATAATGATCTTAATGATGACCATAATATTCATCATAATTATACCAAGATCCATAATAATCATAGTAACCATAATAATAAACATAATAAGCTTTGAAATAATCATAATAACCGTTATACTAGCCATAGTAACCATAATAATCATAATAACTATAATAATCATATTAGTCATAATAATAACCGTAATAAACTTGGAAATAATCATATTTATCGTTATAATAGCAATAATAACCATAAAAATCATAATAGCCATTATAATCTCAATGTAGATCATAATCATCATACTGACAGCCATAATAATCATAGTGATCATCATAATAACTACAATAATGATAATAGTCGTAATTGTAATGTTAATAAGCATAGCAATAATCACAATAATCATAGTAACCATAATAATCTTAATGATGACCATAATATCCATGATAATTATACCAAGATCCGTAATAATCATCATAATCATAATAATAACCATAATGGGTTCGGAAATAATCATAATACACATTATACTAGCCACAACAACCATAATAGTCATAATAGCCACAATAATCATAATAGTCGTAATAATAACAATAATGAACTAGGAAATAATCGTAATAATCATTATAATAGTCATAATAGTCATAAAAATCACAATAGCCATAATAATCAGAATGGTGATCATAATAATCATACTAACAACCATAATGATCATAGTAATCATCATAATAAACAGAATAGTCATGGAAATAATCTTAATAATAGTTATTATTAACGTAATAACCATAATCACCTTAATAACCATAATGATCTCAATGATGACCCTAATATTCATCATAATTATACCTAGACATATAATAATCAGAGTAATCATAATAATAAACATAATAAGCTTTGAAATAAGCATAATAACCTTTATACTAGCCATAATAACCATAATAATCATAATAACTAGAGTAATCATAATAGTCATAATAATCGCAATAACCATAATGATCTTAATGATGATCATCATATTCATCATAATTATACCAAGATCCATAATAATCATAGTAACCATAATAATAAACATAATAAGCTTTGAAATAATCATAATAACCGTTATACTAGCCATAGTAGCCATAATAATCATAATAACCATACTCATCATAATAACTATAATAATAACCATAATAAGCTTGGAAATAATCATAATAAGCATTATACTAGCCATAATAATCATAATAACCATAATAACTATAATAATCATGGTAGTCATAATAATAACCATATTAAACTTGGAAATAATCATATTTATCGTTATAATAGTCATAATAGCTATAAAAATCACAATAGCCATAATAATCAGAATGGTGATCATAATAATCATACTAACAACCATAATGATCATAGTGATCATCATAATAACTACAATAATCATAATAATCGTAATTGTAATGTTAATAAGCTTAGCAATAATCACAATAATCATAGTAACCGTAATAATCTTAATGATGATCATAATATTCATGATAATTATATCAAGATCCGTAATAATCATAATAAACATAATAATAACCATAATGGGTTCGGAAATAATCATAATATACATTCTACTAGCGATAACAACCATAATAGCCATAATAGCAATAAAAATCACAATAGCCGTAATAATCTGAATGGTGGTCATAATAATCGTACTAACAATCATACTGATCATAGTAATCATCATAATAAACAGAATAGTCATGGAAATAATCTTAATAATCATTATGGTTATCGTAATAACCATAATCAGCGTGATAACCATAATGATCTTAATGATGACCATAATATTCATCATAATTATACCAAGATCCATAATAACCATAGTAACCATAATAATAAACATAATAAGCTTTGAAATAATCATAATAACCGTTATACTAGCCATAGTAACCATAATAATCATAATAACTATAATAATCATATTAGTCATAATAATAACCGTAATAAACATGGAAATAATCATATTTATTGTTATAATAGCAATAATAACCATAAAAATCATAATAGCCATAATAATCTCAATGTAGATCATAATCATCATACTGACAGCCATAATAATCATAGTGATCATCATAATAACTACAATAATGATAATAATCGTAATTGTAATGTTAATAAGCATAGCAATAATCACAATAATCATAGTAACCATAATAATCTTAATGATGATCATAATATCCATGATAATTATACCAAGATCCGTAATAATCATAATAATCATAATAATAACCATAATGGGTTAGGAAATAATCATAATACACATTATACTGGCCATAACAACCATAATAGACATAATAGCCATAATAATCATAATAGTCGTAATAATAACAATAATGAACTAGGAAATAATCGTAATAATCATTATAATAGTCATAATAGTCATAAAAATCACAATAGCCATAATAATCAGAATGGTGATCATAATAATCATACTAACAACCATAATGATCATAGTAATCATCATAATAAACAGAATAGTCATGGAAATAATCTTAATAATAGTTATTATTAACGTAATAACCATAATCACCTTAATAACCATAATGATCTCAATGATGACCCTAATATTCATCATAATTATACCTAGATATATAATAATCAGAGTAATCATAATAATAAACATAATAAGCTTTGAAATAATCATAATAACCTTTATACTAACCATAATAACCATAATAATCATAATAACTAGAGTAATCATAATAGTCATAATAATCGCAATAACCATAATGATCTTAATGATGGTCATTATATTCATCATAATTATACCAAGATCCATAATAATCATAGTAACAATAATAATAAACATAATAAGCTTTGAAATAATCATAATAACCGTTATACTAGCCATAGTAGCAATAATAATCATAATAACCATACTCATCCTAATAATTATAATAATAACCATAATAAACTAGGAAATAATCATAATAAGCATTATACTAGCCATAATAATCATAATAACCATAATAACTATAATAATCATGGTAGTCATAATAATAACCATAATAAACTTGAAAATAATCATATTTATCGTTATAATACAAATAATAACCATAAAAATCAAAATAGCCATAATAATCTGAATGTTGATCATAATAATCATACTAACAGCCATAATAATCATAGTGATCTTCATAATAACTACAATTATCATAATAATCGTAATTGTAATGTTAATAAGCATAGCAATAATCACAATAATCATAGAACCCATAATAATCTTAATGATGATCATTATATCCATGATAATTATACCAAGATCCGTAATAATCATAGTAATCATAATAATAACCATAATGGGTTCGGAAATAATCATAATATACATTATACTAGCCATAACAACCATAATAGTCATAATAGCCATAATAATCATAATAGTCGTAATAATAACAATAATGAACTAGGAAATAATCGTAATAATCATTACAATAGCCATAATAGCCATAAAAATCACAATAGCCATAATAATCTGAATGGTGATCATAATAATCATACTAACAACCATAATGATCATAGTAATCATCATAATAAACAGAATAGTCATGGAAAGAATCTTAATAATTGTTATTATTAACGTAATAACCATAATCACCTTAATAACCATAATGATCTCAATGATGACCATAATATTCATCATAATTATACTAAGACAAATAATAATCAGAGTAATCATAACAGTAAACATAACAAGCTTTGAAATAAGCATAATAACCTTTATACTAGCCATAATAACCATAATAATCATAATAACTAGAGTAATCATAATAGTCATAATAATCGCAATAACCATAATGATCTTAATGATGATCATCATATTCATCATAATTATACCAAGATCCATAATAATCATAGTAACCATAATAATAAACATAATAAGCTTTGAAATAATCATAATAACCGTTATACTAGCCATAGTAGCCATAATAATCATAATAACCATACTCATCATAATAATTATAATCATAACCATAATAAGCTTGGAAATAATCATAATAAGCATTATACTAGCCATAATAATCATAATAACCATAATAACTATAATAATCATGGTAGTCATAATAATAACCATATTAAACTTGGAAATAATCATATTTATCGTTATAATAGTCATAATAGCTATAAAAATCACAATAGCCATAATAATCAGAATGGTGATCATAATAATCATACTAACAACCATAATGATCATAGTGATCATCATAATAACTACAATAATCATAATAATCGTAATTGTAATGTTAATAAGCTTAGCAATAATCACAATAATCATAGTAACCGTAATAATCTTAATGATGATCATAATATTCATGATAATTATATCAAGATCCGTAATAATCATAATAAACATAATAATAACCATAATGGGTTCGGAAATAATCATAATATACATTATACCAGCCATAACAACCATAATAGTCATAATAGCTATAATAATCACAATAGTCGTAATAATAACAATATTGAGCTTGGAAATAATCGTAATAATCATTATAATAGCCATAATAGCCATAAAAGTCACAATAGCCATAATAATCTGAATGGTGATCATAATAATCATACTAACAACCATAATGATCATAGTAATCATCATAATAAACAGAATAGTCATGGAAAGAATCTTAATAATTGTTATTATTAATGTAATAACCATAATCACCTTAATAACCATAATGATCTCAATGATGACCATAATATTCATCATAATTATACTAAGACAAATAATAATCAGAGTAATCATAACAGTAAACATAACAAGCTTTGAAATAAGCATAATAACCTTTATACTAGCCATAATAACCATAATAATCATAACAACTAGAGTAATCATAATAGTCATAATAATCGCAATAACCATAATGATCTTAATGATGATCATTATATTCATCATAATTATACCAAGATCCATAATAATCATAGTAACCATAATAATAAACATAATAAGCTTTGAAATAATCATAATAACCGTTATACTAGCCATAGTAGCCATAATAATTATAATAACCATAATCATCATAATAATTATATTAATAACCATAATAAGTTTGGAAATAATCATCATAAGCATTATACTAGCCATAATAATCATAATAATCATAATAACTATAATAATCATTATAGTCATAATAATAACCATAATAAACTTGGAAATAATCATATTTATCATTATAATAGCTATAATAACCATAAAAATCATAATAGCCATAATAATCTGGATGTTGATCCTAATAATCATACTAACAACCATAATGATCATAGTGATCATCGTAATAACTACAATATTCATAATAATCGTAATTGTAATGTTAATAAGCTTAGCAATAATCACAATAATCATAGTAACCATAATGATCTTAATGATGACCATAATATTCATCATAATTATACCAAGATCCGTAATAATCATAATAATCATAATAATAACCATAATGGGTTCGGAAATAATCATAATATACATTATACGAGCCATAACAACCATAATAGTCATAATAGCCATAATAATCATAATAGTCGTAATAATAACAATAATGAACTAGGAAATAATCGTAATAATCATTACAATAGCCATAATAGCCATAAAAATCACAATAGCCATAATAATCTGAATGGTGATCATAATAATCATACTAACAACCATAATGATCATAGTAATCATCATAATAAACAGAATAGTCTTGGAAAGAATCTTAATAATTGTTATTATTAACGTAATAACCATAATCACCTTAATAACCATAATGATCTCAATGATGACCATAATATTCATCATAATTTTACTAAGACAAATAATAATCAGAGTAATCATAACAGTAAACATAACAAGCTTTGAAATAAGCATAATAACCTTTATACTAGCCATAATAACCATAATAATCATAACAACTAGAGTAATCATAATAGTCATAATAATCGCAATAACCATAATGATCTTAATGATGATCATTATATTCATCATAATTATACCAAGATCCATAATAATCATAGTAACCATAATAATAAACATAATAAGCTTTGAAATAATCATAATAACCGTTATACTAGCCATAGTAGCCATAATAATTATAATAACCATAATCATCATAATAATTATATTAATAACCATAATAAGTTTGGAAATAATCATCATAAGCATTATACTAGCCATAATAATCATAATAATCATAATAACTATAATAATCATTATAGTCATAATAATAACCATAATAAACTTGGAAATAATCATATTTATCATTATAATAGCTATAATAACCATAAAAATCATAATAGCCATAATAATCTGGATGTTGATCCTAATAATCATACTAACAACCATAATAATCATAGTGATCATCATAATAACTACAATAATCATAATAATCGTAATTGTAATGTTAATAAGCATAGCAATAATCACAATAATCATAGTAACCATAATAATCTTAATGATGATCATAATATCCATGATAATTATACCAAGATCCGTAATAATCATAATAATCATTATAATAACCATAATGGGTTCGGAAATAATCATAATATACAATATACTAGCCATATCAGCCATAATAGTCATAATAGCCATAATAATCATAATAGTCGTAATAATAACAATAATGAACTTGGAAATAATCGTAATAATCATTATAATAGTCATAATAGCCATAAAAATCACAATAGCCATAATAATCAGAATGGTGATCATAATAATCATACTAACAACCATAATGATCATAGTGATCATCATAATAACTACAATAATCATAATAATCGTAATTGTAATGTTAATAAGCTTTGCAATAATCACAATAATCATAGTAACCGTAATAATCTTAATGATGATCATAATATTCATGATAATTATATCAAGATCCGTAATAATCATAATAAACATAATAATAACCATAATGGGTTCGGAAATAATCATAATATACATTCTACTAGCGATAACAACCATAATAGTCATAATAGCAATAATAATCACAATAGTCGTAATAATAACAATAATGAGCTTGGAAATAATCGTAATAATCATTATAATAGCCATAATAGCAATAAAAATCACAATAGCCGTGATAATCTGAATGGTGGTCATAATAATCGTACTAACAATCATACTGATCATAGTAATCATCATAATAAACAGAATAGTCATGGAAATAATCTTAATAATCATTATGGTTATCGTAATAACCATGATCATCGTAATAACCATAATGATCTTAATGATGACCATAATATTCATCATAATTATACCAAGATCCATAATAATCATAGTAACCATAATAATAAACATAATAAGCTTTGAAATAATCATAATAACCGTTATACTAGCCATAGTAACCATAATAATCATAATAACTATAATAATCATATTAGTCATAATAATAACCGTAATAAACTTGGAAATAATCATATTTATCGTTATAATAGCAATAATAACCATAAAAATCATAATAGCCATAATAATCTCAATGTAGATCATAATCATCATACTGACAGCCATAATAATCATAGTGATCATCATAATAACTACAATAATGATAATACTCGTAATTGTAATGTTAATAAGCATAGCAATAATCACAATAATCATAGTAACCATAATAATCTTAATGATGATCATAATATCCATGATAATTATACCAAGATCCGTAATAATCATAATAATCATAATAATAACCATAATGGGTTCGGAAATAATCATAATACACATTATACTAGCCATAACAACCATAATAGACATAATAGCCATAATAATCATAATAGTCGTAATAATAACAATAATGAACTAGGAAATAATCATAATAATCATTATAATAGTCATAATAGTCATAAAAATCACAATAGCCATAATAATCAGAATGGTGATCATAATAATCATACTAACAACCATAATGATCATAGTAATCATCATAATAAACAGAATAGTCATGGAAATAATCTTAATAATAGTTATTATTAACGTAATAACCATAATCACTTTAATAACCATAATGATCTCAATGATGACCCTAATATTCATCATAATTATACCTAGACATATAATAATCAGAGTAATCATAATAATAAACATAATAAGCTTTGAAATAATCATAATAACCTTTATACTAGCCATAATAACCATAATAATCATAACAACTAGAGTAATCATAATAGTCATAATAATCGCAATAACCATAATGATCTTAATGATGATCATTATATTCATCATAATTATACCAAGATCCATAATAATCATAGTAACCATAATAATAAACATAATAAGCTTTGAAATCATCATAATAACCGTTATACTAGCCATAGTAGCCATAATAATTATAATAACCATAATCATCATAATAATTATATTAATAACCATAATAAGTTTGGAAATAATCATCATAAGCATTATACTAGCCATAATAATCATAATAATCATAATAACTATAATAATCATAATAGTCATAATAATAACCATAATAAACTTGGAAATAATCATATTTATCATTATAATAGCAATAATAACCATAAAAATCATAATAGCCATAATAATCTGGATGTTGATCCTAATAATCATACTAACAACCATAATAATCATAGTGATCATCATAATAACTACAATAATCATAATAATCGTAATTGTAATGTTAATAAGCATAGCAATAATCACAATAATCATAGTAACCATAATAATCTTACTGATGATCATTATATCCATGATAATTATACCAAGATCCGTAATAATCATAATAATCATAATAATAACCATAATGGGTTCGGAAATAATCATAATATACATTATACTAGCCATAACAACCATAATAGTCATAATAGCCATAATAATCATAATAGTCGTAATAATAACAATAATGAACTAGGAAATAGTCGTAATAATCATTACAATAGCCATAATAGCCATAAAAATCACAATAGCCATAATAATCTGAATGGTGATCATAATAATCATACTAACAACCATAATGATCATAGTGATCATCATAATAACTACAATAATCATAATAATCGTAATTGTAATGTTAATAAGCTTTGCAATAATCACAATAATCATAGTAACCGTAATAATCTTAATGATGATCATAATATTCATGATAATTATATCAAGATCCGTAATAATCATAATAAACATAATAATAACCATAATGGGTTCGGAAATAATCATAATATACATTCTACTAGCGATAACAACCATAATAGTCATAATAGCAATAATAATCACAATAGTCGTAATAATAACAATAATGAGCTTGGAAATAATCGTAATAATCATTATAATAGCCATAATAGCAATAAAAATCACAATAGCCGTAATAATCTGAATGGTGGTCATAATAATCGTACTAACAATCATACTGATCATAGTAATCATCATAATAAACAGAATAGTCATGGAAATAATCTTAATAATCATTATGGTTATCGTAATAACCATAATCATCGTAATAACCATAATGACCTTAATGATGACCATAATATTCATCATAATTATACCAAGATCCATAATAATCATAGTAACCATAATAATAAACATAATAAGCTTTGAAATAATCATAATAACCGTTATACTAGCCATAGTAACAATAATAATCATAATAACTATAATAATCATAATAGTCATAATAATAACCGTAATAAACTTGGAAATAATCATATTTATCAGTATAATAGCTATAATAACCATAAAAATCATAATAGCCATAATAGTCTGAATGTTGATCCTAATAATCATACTAACAACCATAATAATCATAGTGATCATCATAATGACTACAATTATCATACTAATCGTAATTGTAATGTTAATAAGCATAGCAATAATCACAATAATCATAGAACCCATAATAATCTTAATGATGATCATTATATCCATGATAATTATACCAAGATCCGTAATAATCATAATAATCATAATAATAACCATAATGGGTTCGGAAATAATCATAATATACATTATACTAGCCATAACAACCATAATAGTCATAATAGCCATAATAATCATAATAGTCGTAATAATAACAATAACGAACTAGGAAATAATCGTAATAATCATTATAATAGTCATAATAGTCATAAAAATCACAATAGCCATAATAATCAGAATGGTGATCATAATAATCATACTAACAACCATAATGATCATAGTAATCATCATAATAAACAGAATAGTCATGGAAATAATCTTAATAATAGTTATTATTAACGTAATAACCATAATCACCTTAATAACCATAATGATCTCAATGATGACCCTAATATTCATCATAATTATACCTAGACATATAATAATCAGAGTAATCATAATAATAAACATAATAAACTTTGAAATAATCATAATAACCTTTATACTAGCCATAATAACCATAATAATCATAATAACTAGAGTAATCATAATAGTCATAATAATCGCAATAACCATAATGATCTTAATGATGGTCACTATATTCATCATAATTATACCAAGATCCATAATAATCATAGTAACCATAATAATAAACATAATAAGCTTTGAAATAATCATAATAACCGTTATACTAGCCATAGTAGCCATAATAATTATAATAACCATAATCATCATAATAATTATATTAATAACCATAATAAGCTTGGAAATAATCATCATAAGCATTATACTAGCCATAATAATCATAATAATCATAATAACTATAATAATCATAATAGTCATAATAATAACCATAATAAACTTTGAAATAATCATATTTATCGTTATAATACAAATAATAACCATAAAAATCAAAATAGCCATAATAATCTGAATGTTGATCATAATAACCATACTAACAGCCCTAATAATCATAGTGATCTTCATAATAACTACAATTATCATAATAATCGTAATTGTAATGTTAATAAGCATAGCAATAATCACAATAATCATAGAACCCATAATAATCTTAATGATGATCATTATATCCATGATAATTATACCAAGATCCGTAATAATCATAATAATCATAATAATAACCATAATGGGTTCGGAAATAATCATAATATACATTATACTAGCCATAACAACCATAATAGTCATAATAGCCATAATAATCATAATAGTCGTAATAATAACAATAATGAACTAGGAAATAATCGTAATAATCATTACAATAGCCATAATAGCCATAAAAATCACAATAGCCATAATAATCTGAATGGTGATCATAATAATCATACTAACAACCATAATGATCATAGTGATCATCATAATAACTACAATAATCATAATAATCGTAATTGTAATGTTAATAAGCTTTGCAATAATCACAATAATCATAGTAACCGTAATAATCTTAATGATGATCATAATATTCATGATAATTATATCAAGATCCGTAATAATCATAATAAACATAATAATAACCATAATGGGTTCGGAAATAATCATAATATACATTCTACTAGCGATAACAACCATAATAGTCATAATAGCAATAATAATCACAATAGTCGTAATAATAACAATAATGAGCTTGGAAATAATCGTAATAATCATTATAATAGCCATAATAGCAATAAAAATCACAATAGCCGTAATAATCTGAATGGTGGTCATAATAATCGTACTAACAATCATACTGATCATAGTAATCATCATAATAAACAGAATAGTCATGGAAATAATCTTAATAATCATTATGGTTATCGTAATAACCATAATCATCGTAATAACCATAATGATCTTAATGATGACCATAATATTCATCATAATTATACCAAGATCCATAATAATCATAGTAACCATAATAATAAACATAATAAGCTTTGAAATAATCATAATAACCGTTATACTAGCCATAGTAACAATAATAATCATAATAACTATAATAATCATAATAGTCATAATAATAACCGTAATAAACTTGGAAATAATCATATTTATCAGTATAATAGCTATAATAACCATAAAAATCATAATAGCCATAATAGTCTGAATGTTGATCCTAATAATCATACTAACAACCATAATAATCATAGTGATCATCATAATAACTACAATAATCATAATAATCGTAATTGTAATGTTAATAAGTATAGCAATAATAACAATAATCATAGTATCCATAATAATTTTAATGATGATCATAATATCCATGATAATTATACCAAGATCCGTAATAATCATAATAATCATAATAATAACCCTAATGTGTTCGGAAATAATCATAATATACTTTATACTAGCCATAACAACCATAATAGTCATAATAGCCATAATAATCATAATAGTCGTAATAATAACCATAATGAACTTGGAAATAATCGTAATAATCATTACAATAGCCATAATAGCCATAAAAATCACAATAGCCATAATAATCTGAGTGGTGATCATAATAATCATACTAACAACCATAATGGTCATAGTAATCATCATAATAAACAGAATAGTCATGGAAATAACCTTAATAACCATTATTATTAACGTAATAACCATAATCATCGTAATAACCTTAATGATCTTAATGATGATCATAATATTCATCATAATTATACCTAGACATATAATAATCAGAGTAATCATAATAATAAACATAATAGGCTTTGAAATAATCATAATAACCTTTATACTAGCCATAATAACCATAATAATCATAACAACTAGAGTAATCATAATAGTCATAATAATCGCAATAACCATAATGATCTTAATGATGATCATTATATTCATCATAATTATACCAAGATCCATAATAATCATAGTAACCATAATAATAAACATAATAAGCTTTGAAATAATCATAATAATCGTTATACTAGCCATAGTAGCGATAATAACTATAATAACCATAATCATCATAATAATTATATTAATAAACATAATAAGCTTGGAAATAATCATCATAAGCATTATACTAGCCATAATAATCATAATAATCATAATAACTATAATAATCATAATAGTCATAATAATAACCATAATAAACTTTGAAATAATCATATTTATCATTGTAATAGCAATAATAACCATAAAAATCATAATAGCCATAATAATCTGAATGTTGATCATAATAATCATACTAACAGCCATAATAATCATAGTGATCATCATAATAACTACAATTATCATAATAATCGTAATTGTAATGTTAATAAGCATAGCAATAATCACAATAATCATAGAACCCATAATAATCTTAATGATGATCATTATATCCATGATAATTATACCAAGATCCGTAATAATCATAATAATCATAATAATAACCATAATAGGTTCGGAAATAATCATAATATACATTATACTACCCCTAACAACTATAATAGCCATAATAGCCATAATAATAATAATAGTCGTAATAATAACAATAATGAACTTGGAAATAATCGTAATAATCATTATAATAGCCATAATAGCAATAAAAATAACAATAGCCGTAATAATCTGAATGGTGGTCATAATAATCATACTAACAACCATAATGATCATAGTAATCATCACAATAAACAGAATAGTCATGGAAATAATCTTAATAATCATTAGGATTATCGTAATAACCATAATCATCGTAATAACCATAATGATCTTAATGATGACCATAATATTCATCATAATTATACCAGGAACCATAATAATCATAGCAACCATAATAATAAACATAATAAGCTTTGAAATAATCATAATAACCGTTATACAAGCCATAGTAACCATAATAATCATAATACCTGTAATAATCATAATAGTGATAATAATAACCGTAATAAACTTGGAAATAATCATATTTATCATTATAATAGCAATAATAATCATAAGAATCATAATAGCCATAATAATCTGAATGTTGGTCCTAATAATCATACTAACAACCATAATAATCATAGTGATCATCATAATAACTACAAATAATCATAATAATCGTAATTGTAATGTTAATAAGTGTAGCAATAATAACAATAATCATAGTAACCATAATAATTTTAATGATGATCATAATATCCATGATAATTATACCAAGTTCCGTAATAATCATAATAATCATAATAATAACCCTAATGTGTTCGGAAATAATCATAATATACTTTATACTAGCCATAACAACCATAATAGTCATAATAGCCATAATAATCATAATAGTCGTAATAATAACAATAATGAACTAGGAAATAATCGTAATAATCATTACAATAGCCATAATAGCCATAAAAATCACAATAGCCATAATAATCTGAATGGTGATCATAATAATCATACTAACAACCATAATGATCATAGTGATCATCATAATAACTACAATAATCATAATAATCGTAATTGTAATGTTAATAAGCTTTGCAATAATCACAATAATCATAGTAACCGTAATAATCTTAATGATGATCATAATATTCATGATAATTATATCAAGATCCGTAATAATCATAATAAACATAATAATAACCATAATGGGTTCGGAAATAATCATAATATACATTCTACTAGCGATAACAACCATAATAGTCATAATAGCAATAATAATCACAATAGTCGTAATAATAACAATAATGAGCTTGGAAATAATCGTAATAATCATTATAATAGCCATAATAGCAATAAAAATCACAATAGCCGTAATAATCTGAATGGTGGTCATAATAATCGTACTAACAATCATACTGATCATAGTAATCATCATAATAAACAGAATAGTCATGGAAATAATCTTAATAATCATTATGGTTATCGTAATAACCATAATCATCGTAATAACCATAATGATCTTAATGATGACCATAATATTCATCATAATTATACCAAGATCCATAATAATCATAGTAACCATAATAATAAACATAATAAGCTTTGAAATAATCATAATAACCGTTATACTAGCCATAGTAACAATAATAATCATAATAACTATAATAATCATAATAGTCATAATAATAACCGTAATAAACTTGGAAATAATCATATTTATCAGTATAATAGCTATAATAACCATAAAAATCATAATAGCCATAATAGTCTGAATGTTGATCCTAATAATCATACTAACAACCATAATAATCATAGTGATCATCATAATAACTACAATTATCATACTAATCGTAATTGTAATGTTAATAAGCATAGCAATAATCACAATAATCATAGAACCCATAATAATCTTAATGATGATCATTATATCCATGATAATTATACCAAGATCCGTAATAATCATAATAATCATAATAATAACCATAATGGGTTCGGAAATAATCATAATATACATTATACTAGCCATAACAACCATAATAGTCATAATAGCCATAATAATCATAATAGTCGTAATAATAACAATAACGAACTAGGAAATAATCGTAATAATCATTATAATAGTCATAATAGTCATAAAAATCACAATAGCCATAATAATCAGAATGGTGATCATAATAATCATACTAACAACCATAATGATCATAGTAATCATCATAATAAACAGAATAGTCATGGAAATAATCTTAATAATAGTTATTATTAACGTAATAACCATAATCACCTTAATAACCATAATGATCTCAATGATGACCCTAATATTCATCATAATTATACCTAGACATATAATAATCAGAGTAATCATAATAATAAACATAATAAGCTTTGAAATAATCATAATAACCTTTATACTAGCCATAATAACCATAATAATCATAATAACTAGAGTAATCATAATAGTCATAATAAACGCAATAACCATAATGATCTTAATGATGGTCATTATATTCATCATAATTATACCAAGATCCATAATAATCATAGTAACCATAATAATAAACATAATAAGCTTTGAAATAATCATAATAACCGTTATACTAGCCATGGTAGCAACAATAATCATAATAACCATACTCATCATAATAATTATAATAATAACCATAATAAGCTTGGAAATAATCATAATAAGCATTATACTAGCCATAATAATCATAATAACCATAATAACTATAATAATCATGGTAGTCATAATAATAACCATAATAAACTTGGAAATAATCATATTTATCGTTATAATACAAATAATAACCATAAAAATCAAAATAGCCATAATAATCTGGATGTTGATCCTAATAATCATACTAACAACCATAATAATCATAGTGATCATCATAATAACTACAATAATCATAATAATCGTAATTGTAATGTTAATAAGCATAGCAATAATCACAATAATCATAGTAACCATAATAATCTTACTGATGATCATAATATCCATGATAATTATACCAAGATCCGTAATAATCATAATAATCATAATAATAACCATAATGGGTTCGGAAATAATCATAATACACATTATACTAGCCATAACAACCATAATAGACATAATAGCCATAATAATCATAATAGTCGTAATAATAACAATAATGAACTAGGAAATAATCATAATAATCATTATAATAGTCATAATAGTCATAAAAATCACAATAGCCATAATAATCAGAATGGTGATCATAATAATCATACTAACAACCATAATGATCATAGTAATCATCATAATAAACAGAATAGTCATGGAAATAATCTTAATAATAGTTATTATTAACGTAATAACCATAATCACCTTAATAACCATAATGATCTCAATGATGACCCTAATATTCATCATAATTATACCTAGACATATAATAATCAGAGTAATCATAATAATAAACATAATAAGCTTTGAAATAATCATAATAACCTTTATACTAGCCATAATAACCATAATAATCATAATAACTAGAGTAATAATAATAGTCATAATAATCGCAATAACCATAATGATCTTAATGATGGTCACTATATTCATCATAATTATACCAAGATCCATAATAATCATAGTAACCATAATAATAAACATAATAAGCTTTGAAATAATCATAATAACCGTTATACTAGCCATAGTAGCCATAATAATTATAATAACCATAATCATCATAATAA
The DNA here is from genome assembly GCF_051401765.1 of Calliopsis andreniformis. Taxonomy (NCBI): domain Eukaryota; kingdom Metazoa; phylum Arthropoda; class Insecta; order Hymenoptera; family Andrenidae; genus Calliopsis; species Calliopsis andreniformis. The sequence goes on from NW_027480806.1 coordinate 76,604, forward strand.
TTATATTAATAACCATAATAAGCTTGGAAATAATCATCATAAGCATTATACTAGCCATAATAATCATAATAATCATAATAACTATAATAATCATAATAGTCATAATAATAACCATAATAAACTTTGAAATAATCATATTTATCGTTATAATACAAATAATAACCATAAAAATCAAAATAGCCATAATAATCTGAATGTTGATCATAATAACCATACTAACAGCCATAATAATCATAGTGATCTTCATAATAACTACAATTATCATAATAATCGTAATTGTAATGTTAATAAGCATAGCAATAATCACAATAATCATAGAACCCATAATAATCTTAATGATGATCATTATATCCATGATAATTATACCAAGATCCGTAATAATCATAATAATCATAATAATAACCATAATGGGTTCGGAAATAATCATAATATACATTATACTAGCCATAACAACCATAATAGTCATAATAGCCATAATAATCATAATAGTCGTAATAATAACAATAATGAACTAGGAAATAATCGTAATAATCATTACAATAGCCATAATAGCCATAAAAATCACAATAGCCATAATAATCTGAATGGTGATCATAATAATCATACTAACAACCATAATGATCATAGTGATCATCATAATAACTACAATAATCATAATAATCGTAATTGTAATGTTAATAAGCTTTGCAATAATCACAATAATCATAGTAACCGTAATAATCTTAATGATGATCATAATATTCATGATAATTATATCAAGATCCGTAATAATCATAATAAACATAATAATAACCATAATGGGTTCGGAAATAATCATAATATACATTCTACTAGCGATAACAACCATAATAGTCATAATAGCAATAATAATCACAATAGTCGTAATAATAACAATAATGAGCTTGGAAATAATCGTAATAATCATTATAATAGCCATAATAGCAATAAAAATCACAATAGCCGTAATAATCTGAATGGTGGTCATAATAATCGTACTAACAATCATACTGATCATAGTAATCATCATAATAAACAGAATAGTCATGGAAATAATCTTAATAATCATTATGGTTATCGTAATAACCATAATCATCGTAATAACCATAATGATCTTAATGATGACCATAATATTCATCATAATTATACCAAGATCCATAATAATCATAGTAACCATAATAATAAACATAATAAGCTTTGAAATAATCATAATAACCGTTATACTAGCCATAGTAACAATAATAATCATAATAACTATAATAATCATAATAGTCATAATAATAACCGTAATAAACTTGGAAATAATCATATTTATCAGTATAATAGCTATAATAACCATAAAAATCATAATAGCCATAATAGTCTGAATGTTGATCCTAATAATCATACTAACAACCATAATAATCATAGTGATCATCATAATAACTACAATAATCATAATAATCGTAATTGTAATGTTAATAAGTATAGCAATAATAACAATAATCATAGTATCCATAATAATTTTAATGATGATCATAATATCCATGATAATTATACCAAGATCCGTAATAATCATAATAATCATAATAATAACCCTAATGTGTTCGGAAATAATCATAATATACTTTATACTAGCCATAACAACCATAATAGTCATAATAGCCATAATAATCATAATAGTCGTAATAATAACCATAATGAACTTGGAAATAATCGTAATAATCATTACAATAGCCATAATAGCCATAAAAATCACAATAGCCATAATAATCTGAGTGGTGATCATAATAATCATACTAACAACCATAATGGTCATAGTAATCATCATAATAAACAGAATAGTCATGGAAATAACCTTAATAACCATTATTATTAACGTAATAACCATAATCATCGTAATAACCTTAATGATCTTAATGATGATCATAATATTCATCATAATTATACCTAGACATATAATAATCAGAGTAATCATAATAATAAACATAATAGGCTTTGAAATAATCATAATAACCTTTATACTAGCCATAATAACCATAATAATCATAACAACTAGAGTAATCATAATAGTCATAATAATCGCAATAACCATAATGATCTTAATGATGATCATTATATTCATCATAATTATACCAAGATCCATAATAATCATAGTAACCATAATAATAAACATAATAAGCTTTGAAATAATCATAATAATCGTTATACTAGCCATAGTAGCGATAATAACTATAATAACCATAATCATCATAATAATTATATTAATAAACATAATAAGCTTGGAAATAATCATCATAAGCATTATACTAGCCATAATAATCATAATAATCATAATAACTATAATAATCATAATAGTCATAATAATAACCATAATAAACTTTGAAATAATCATATTTATCATTGTAATAGCAATAATAACCATAAAAATCATAATAGCCATAATAATCTGAATGTTGATCATAATAATCATACTAACAGCCATAATAATCATAGTGATCATCATAATAACTACAATTATCATAATAATCGTAATTGTAATGTTAATAAGCATAGCAATAATCACAATAATCATAGAACCCATAATAATCTTAATGATGATCATTATATCCATGATAATTATACCAAGATCCGTAATAATCATAATAATCATAATAATAACCATAATAGGTTCGGAAATAATCATAATATACATTATACTACCCCTAACAACTATAATAGCCATAATAGCCATAATAATAATAATAGTCGTAATAATAACAATAATGAACTTGGAAATAATCGTAATAATCATTATAATAGCCATAATAGCAATAAAAATAACAATAGCCGTAATAATCTGAATGGTGGTCATAATAATCATACTAACAACCATAATGATCATAGTAATCATCACAATAAACAGAATAGTCATGGAAATAATCTTAATAATCATTAGGATTATCGTAATAACCATAATCATCGTAATAACCATAATGATCTTAATGATGACCATAATATTCATCATAATTATACCAGGAACCATAATAATCATAGCAACCATAATAATAAACATAATAAGCTTTGAAATAATCATAATAACCGTTATACAAGCCATAGTAACCATAATAATCATAATACCTGTAATAATCATAATAGTGATAATAATAACCGTAATAAACTTGGAAATAATCATATTTATCATTATAATAGCAATAATAATCATAAGAATCATAATAGCCATAATAATCTGAATGTTGGTCCTAATAATCATACTAACAACCATAATAATCATAGTGATCATCATAATAACTACAAATAATCATAATAATCGTAATTGTAATGTTAATAAGTGTAGCAATAATAACAATAATCATAGTAACCATAATAATTTTAATGATGATCATAATATCCATGATAATTATACCAAGTTCCGTAATAATCATAATAATCATAATAATAACCCTAATGTGTTCGGAAATAATCATAATATACTTTATACTAGCCATAACAACCATAATAGTCATAATAGCCATAATAATCATAATAGTCGTAATAATAACCATAATGAACTTGGAAATAATCGTAATAATCATCACAATAGCCATAATAGCCATAAAAATCACAATAGCCATAATAATCTGAGTGGTGATCATAATAATCATACTAACAACCATAATGGTCATAGTAATCATCATAATAAACAGAATAGTCATGGAAATAACCTTAATAACCATTATTATTAACGTAATAACCATAATCATCGTAATAACCTTAATGATCTTAATGATGATCATAATATTCATCATAATTATACCTAGACATATAATAATCAGAGTAATCATAATAATAAACATAATAGGCTTTGAAATAATCATAATAACCTTTATACTAGCCATAATAACCATAATAATCATAACAACTAGAGTAATCATAATAGTCATAATAATCGCAATAACCATAATGATCTTAATGATGATCATTATATTCATCATAATTATACCAAGATCCATAATAATCATAGTAACCATAATAATAAACATAATAAGCTTTGAAATAATCATAATAACCGTTATACTAGCCATAGTAGCCATAATAATTATAATAACCATAATCATCATAATAATTATATTAATAAACATAATAAGCTTGGAAATAATCATCATAAGCATTATACTAGCCATAATAATCATAATAATCATAATAACTATAATAATCATAATAGTCATAATAATAACCATAATAAACTTTGAAATAATCATATTTATCATTGTAATAGCAATAATAACCATAAAAATCATAATAGCCATAATAATCTGAATGTTGATCATAATAATCATACTAACAGCCATAATAATCATAGTGATCATCATAATAACTACAATTATCATAATAATCGTAATTGTAATGTTAATAAGCATAGCAATAATCACAATAATCATAGAACCCATAATAATCTTAATGATGATCATTATATCCATGATAATTATACCAAGATCCGTAATAATCATAATAATCATAATAATAACCATAATAGGTTCGGAAATAATCATAATATACATTATACTACCCCTAACAACTATAATAGCCATAATAGCCATAATAATAATAATAGTCGTAATAATAACAATAATGAACTTGGAAATAATCGTAATAATCATTATAATAGCCATAATAGCAATAAAAATAACAATAGCCGTAATAATCTGAATGGTGGTCATAATAATCATACTAACAACCATAATGATCATAGTAATCATCACAATAAACAGAATAGTCATGGAAATAATCTTAATAATCATTAGGATTATCGTAATAACCATAATCATCGTAATAACCATAATGATCTTAATGATGACCATAATATTCATCATAATTATACCAGGAACCATAATAATCATAGCAACCATAATAATAAACATAATAAGCTTTGAAATAATCATAATAACCGTTATACAAGCCATAGTAACCATAATAATCATAATACCTGTAATAATCATAATAGTGATAATAATAACCGTAATAAACTTGGAAATAATCATATTTATCATTATAATAGCAATAATAATCATAAGAATCATAATAGCCATAATAATCTGAATGTTGGTCCTAATAATCATACTAACAACCATAATAATCATAGTGATCATCATAATAACTACAAATAATCATAATAATCGTAATTGTAATGTTAATAAGTGTAGCAATAATAACAATAATCATAGTAACCATAATAATTTTAATGATGATCATAATATCCATGATAATTATATCAAGATCCGTAATAATCATAATAAACATAATAATAACCATAATGGGTTCGGAAATAATCATAATATACATTCTACTAGCGATAACAACCATAATAGTCATAATAGCAATAATAATCACAATAGTCGTAATAATAACAATAATGAGCTTGGAAATAATCGTAATAATCATTATAATAGCCATAATAGCAATAAAAATCACAATAGCCGTGATAATCTGAATGGTGGTCATAATAATCGTACTAACAATCATACTGATCATAGTAATCATCATAATAAACAGAATAGTCATGGAAATAATCTTAATAATAGTTATTATTAACGTAATAACCATAAACACCTTAATAACCATAATGATCTCAATGATGACCCTAATATTCATCATAATTATACCTAGACATATAATAATCAGAGTAATCATAATAATAAACATAATGAGCTTTGAAATAATCATAATAACCTTTATACTAGCCATAATAACCATAATAATCATAACAACTAGAGTAATCATAATAGTCATAATAATCGCAATAACCATAATGATCTCAATGATGGTCATTATATTCATCATAATTATACCAAGATCCATAATAATCATAGTAACCATAATAATAAACATAATAAGCTTTGAAATAATCATAATAACCGTTATACTAGCCATAGTAGCCATAATAATTATAATAACCATAATCATCATAATAATTATATTAATAAACATAATAAGCTTGGAAATAATCATCATAAGCATTATACTAGCCATAATAATCATAATAATCATAATAACTATAATAATCATAATAGTCATAATAATAACCATAATAAACTTTGAAATAATCATATTTATCATTGTAATAGCAATAATAACCATAAAAATCATAATAGCCATAATAATCTGAATGTTGATCATAATAATCATACTAACAGCCATAATAATCATAGTGATCATCATAATAACTACAATTATCATAATAATCGTAATTGTAATGTTAATAAGCATAGCAATAATCACAATAATCATAGAACCCATAATAATCTTAATGATGATCATTATATCCATGATAATTATACCAAGATCCGTAATAATCATAATAATCATAATAATAACCATAATAGGTTCGGAAATAATCATAATATACATTATACTACCCCTAACAACTATAATAGCCATAATAGCCATAATAATAATAATAGTCGTAATAATAACAATAATGAACTTGGAAATAATCGTAATAATCATTATAATAGCCATAATAGCAATAAAAATAACAATAGCCGTAATAATCTGAATGGTGGTCATAATAATCATACTAACAACCATAATGATCATAGTAATCATCACAATAAACAGAATAGTCATGGAAATAATCTTAATAATCATTAGGATTATCGTAATAACCATAATCATCGTAATAACCATAATGATCTTAATGATGACCATAATATTCATCATAATTATACCAGGAACCATAATAATCATAGCAACCATAATAATAAACATAATAAGCTTTGAAATAATCATAATAACCGTTATACAAGCCATAGTAACCATAATAATCATAATACCTGTAATAATCATAATAGTGATAATAATAACCGTAATAAACTTGGAAATAATCATATTTATCATTATAATAGCAATAATAATCATAAGAATCATAATAGCCATAATAATCTGAATGTTGGTCCTAATAATCATACTAACAACCATAATAATCATAGTGATCATCATAATAACTACAAATAATCATAATAATCGTAATTGTAATGTTAATAAGTGTAGCAATAATAACAATAATCATAGTAACCATAATAATTTTAATGATGATCATAATATCCATGATAATTATACCAAGTTCCGTAATAATCATAATAATCATAATAATAACCCTAATGTGTTCGGAAATAATCATAATATACTTTATACTAGCCATAACAACCATAATAGTCATAATAGCCATAATAATCATAATAGTCGTAATAATAACCATAATGAACTTGGAAATAATCGTAATAATCATTACAATAGCCATAATAGCCATAAAAATCACAATAGCCATAATAATCTGAGTGGTGATCATAATAATCATACTAACAACCATAATGGTCATAGTAATCATCATAATAAACAGAATAGTCATGGAAATAACCTTAATAACCATTATTATTAACGTAATAACCATAATCATCGTAATAACCTTAATGATCTTAATGATGATCATAATATTCATCATAATTATACCTAGACATATAATAATCAGAGTAATCATAATAATAAACATAATAGGCTTTGAAATAATCATAATAACCTTTATACTAGCCATAATAACCATAATAATCATAACAACTAGAGTAATCATAATAGTCATAATAATCGCAATAACCATAATGATCTTAATGATGATCATTATATTCATCATAATTATACCAAGATCCATAATAATCATAGTAACCATAATAATAAACATAATAAGCTTTGAAATAATCATAATAACCGTTATACTAGCCATAGTAGCCATAATAATTATAATAACCATAATCATCATAATAATTATATTAATAACCATAATAAGTTTGGAAATAATCATCATAAGCATTATACTAGCCATAATAATCATAATAATCATAATAACTATAATAATCATTATAGTCATAATAATAACCATAATAAACTTGGAAATAATCATATTTATCATTATAATAGCTATAATAACCATAAAAATCATAATAGCCATAATAATCTGGATGTTGATCCTAATAATCATACTAACAACCATAATAATCATAGTGATCATCATAATAACTACAATAATCATAATAATCGTAATTGTAATGTTAATAAGCATAGCAATAATCACAATAATCATAGTAAACATAATAATCTTAATGATGATCATAATATCCATGATAATTATACCAAGATCCGTAATAATCATAATAATCATTATAATAACCATAATGGGTTCGGAAATAATCATAATATACAATATACTAGCCATATCAGCCATAATAGTCATAATAGCCATAATAATCATAATAGTCGTAATAATAACAATAATGAACTTGGAAATAATCGTAATAATCATTATAATAGTCATAATAGCCATAAAAATCACAATAGCCATAATAATCAGAATGGTGATCATAATAATCATACTAACAACCATAATGATCATAGTGATCATCATAATAACTACAATAATCATAATAATCGTAATTGTAATGTTAATAAGCTTTGCAATAATCACAATAATCATAGTAACCGTAATAATCTTAATGATGATCATAATATTCATGATAATTATATCAAGATCCGTAATAATCATAATAAACATAATAATAACCATAATGGGTTCGGAAATAATCATAATATACATTCTACTAGCGATAACAACCATAATAGTCATAATAGCAATAATAATCACAATAGTCGTAATAATAACAATAATGAGCTTGGAAATAATCGTAATAATCATTATAATAGCCATAATAGCAATAAAAATCACAATAGCCGTGATAATCTGAATGGTGGTCATAATAATCGTACTAACAATCATACTGATCATAGTAATCATCATAATAAACAGAATAGTCATGGAAATAATCTTAATAATAGTTATTATTAACGTAATAACCATAAACACCTTAATAACCATAATGATCTCAATGATGACCCTAATATTCATCATAATTATACCTAGACATATAATAATCAGAGTAATCATAATAATAAACATAATGAGCTTTGAAATAATCATAATAACCGTTATACTAGCCATAATAACCATAATAATCATAATAACTAGAGTAATCATAATAGTCATAATAATCGCAATAACCATAATGATCTCAATGATGGTCATTATATTCATCATAATTATACCAAGATCCATAATAATCATAGTAACCATAATAATAAACATAATAAGCTTTGAAATAATCATAATAACCGTTATACTAGCCATAGTAGCAATAATAATCATAATAACCATACTCATCATAATAATTATAATAATAACCATAATAAGCTTGGAAATAATCATAATAAGCATTATACTAGCCATAATAATCATAATAACCATAATAACTATAATAATCATGGTAGTCATAATAATAACCATATTAAACTTGGAAATAATCATATTTATCGTTATAATAGTCATAATAGCCATAAAAATCACAATAGCCATAATAATCAGAATGGTGATCATAATAATCATACTAACAACCATAATGATCATAGTGATCATCGTAATAACTACAATAATCATAATAATCGTAATTGTAATGTTAATAAGCTTAGCAATAATCACAATAATCATAGTAACCGTAATAATCTTAATGATGATGATAATATTCATGATAATTATATCAAGATCCGTAATAATCATAATAAACATAATAATAACCATAATGGGTTCGGAAATAATCATAATATACATTATACTAGCCATAACAACCATAATAGTCATAATAGCCATAATAATCGCAATAGTCGTGATAATAACAATATTGAGCTTGGAAATAATCGTAATAATCATTATAATAGCCATAATAGCAATAAAAATCACAATAGCCGTAATAATCTGAATGGTGGTCATAATAATCGTACTAACAATCATACTGATCATAGTAATCATCATAATAAACAGAATAGTCATGGAAATAATCTTAATAATCATTATGGTTATCGTAATAACCATAATCATCGTAATGACCATAATGATCTTAATGATGACCATAATATTCATCATAATTATACCAAGATCCATAATAATCATAGTAACCATAATAATAAACATAATAAGCTTTGAAATAATCATAATAACCGTTATACTAGCCATAGTAACCATAATAATCATAATAACTATAATAATCATATTAGTCATAATAATAACCGTAATAAACATGGAAATAATCATATTTATCGTTATAATAGCAATAATAACCATAAAAATCATAATAGCCATAATAATCTCAATGTAGATCATAATCATCATACTGACAGCCATAATAATCATAGTGATCATCATAATAACTACAATAATGATAATAATCGTAATTGTAATGTTAATAAGCATAGCAATAATCACAATAATCATAGTAACCATAATAATCTTAATGATGATCATAATATCCATGATAATTATACCAAGATCCGTAATAATCATAATAATCATAATAATAACCATAATGGGTTCGGAAATAATCATAATACACATTATACTAGCCATAACAACCATAATAGACATAATAGCCATAACAATCATAATAGTCGTAATAATAACAATAATGAACTAGGAAATAATCGTAATAATCATTATAATAGTCATAATAGTCATAAAAATCACAATAGCCATAATAATCAGAATGGTGATCATAATAATCATACTAACAACCATAATGATCATAGTAATCATCATAATAAACAGAATAGTCATGGAAATAATCTTAATAATAGTTATTATTAACGTAATAACCATAAACACCTTAATAACCATAATGATCTCAATGATGACCCTAATATTCATCATAATTATACCTAGACATATAATATTCAGAGTAATCATAACAATAAACATAATGAACTTTGAAATAATCATAATAACCTTTATACTAGCCATAATAACCATAATAATCATAATAACTAGAGTAATCATAATAGTCATAATAATCGCAATAACCATAATGATCTTAATGATGGTCATTATATTCATCATAATTATACCAAGATCCATAATAATCATAGTAACCATAATAATAAACATAATAAGCTTTGAAATAATCATAATAACCGTTATACTAGCCATAGTAGCAATAATAATCATAATAACCATACTCATCATAATAATTATAATAATAACCATAATAAGCTTGGAAATAATCATAATAAGCATTATACTAGCCATAATAATCATAATAACCATAATAACTATAATAATCATGGTAGTCATAATAATAACCATAATAAACTTGGAAATAATCATATTTATCGTTATAATACAAATAATAACCATAAAAATCAAAATAGCCATAATAATCTGAATGTTGATCATAATAATCATACTAACAGCCATAATAATCATAGTGATCTTCATAATAACTACAATTATCATAATAATCGTAATTGTAATGTTAATAAGCATAGCAATAATCACAATTTTCATAGAACCCATAATAATCTTAATGATGATCATTATATCCATGATAATTATACCAAGATCCGTAATAATCATAATAATCATAATAATAACCATAATGGGTTCGGAAATAATCATAATACACATTATACTAGCCATAACAACCATAATAGCCATAATAGCCACAATAATCATAATAGTCGTAATAATAACAATAATGAAATAGGAAATAATCGTAATAATCATTATAATAGTCATAATAGTCATAAAAATCACAATAGCCATAATAATCAGAATGGTGATCATAATAATCATACTAACAACCATAATGATCATAGTAATCATCATAATAAACAGAATAGTCATGGAAATAATCTTAATAATAGTTATTATTAACGTAATAACCATAATCACCTTAATAACCATAATGATCTCAATGATGACCCTAATATTCATCATAATTATACCTAGACATATAATAATCAGAGTAATCATAATAATAAACATAATAAGCTTTGAAATAATCATAATAACCTTTATACTAGCCATAATAACCATAATAATCATAATAACTAGAGTAATCATAATAGTCATAATAATCGCAATAACCATAATGATCTTAATGATGGTCATTATATTCATCATAATTATACCAAGATCCATAATAATCATAGTAACCATAATAATAAACATAATAAGCTTTGAAATAATCATAATAACCGTTATACTAGCCATAGTAGCAATAATAATCATAATAACCATACTCATCATAATAATTATAATAATAACCATAATAAGCTTGGAAATAATCATAATAAGCATTATACTAGCCATAATAATCATAATAACCATAATAACTATAATAATCATGGTAGTCATAATAATAACCATAATAAACTTGGAAATAATCATATTTATCGTTATAATACAAATAATAACCATAAAAATCAAAATAGCCATAATAATCTGAATGTTGATCATAATAATCATACTAACAGCCATAATAATCATAGTGATCTTCATAATAACTACAATTATCATAATAATCGTACTTGTAATGTTAATAAGCATAGCAATAATCACAATATTCATAGAACCCATAATAATCTTAATGATGATCATTATATCCATGATAATTATACCAAGATCCGTAATAATCATAATAATCATAATAATAACCATAATGGGTTCGGAAATAATCATAATATACATTATACTAGCCATAACAACCATAATAGTCATAATAGCCATAATAATCATAATAGTCGTAATAATAACAATAATGAACTAGGAAATAATCGTAATAATCATTACAATAGCCATAATAGCCATAAAAATCACAATAGCCATAATAATCTGAATGGTGATCATAATAATCATACTAACAACCATAATGATCATAGTAATCATCATAATAAACAGAATAGTCATGGAAAGAATCTTAATAATTGTTATTATTAATGTAATAACCATAATCACCTTAATAACCATAATGATCTCAATGATGACCATAATATTCATCATAATTATACTAAGACAAATAATAATCAGAGTAATCATAACAGTAAACATAACAAGCTTTGAAATAAGCATAATAACCTTTATACTAGCCATAATAACCATAATAATCATAACAACTAGAGTAATCATAATAGTCATAATAATCGCAATAACCATAATGATCTTAATGATGATCATTATATTCATCATAATTATACCAAGATCCATAATAATCATAGTAACCATAATAATAAACATAATAAGCTTTGAAATAATCATAATAACCGTTATACTAGCCATAGTAGCCATAATAATTATAATAACCATAATCATCATAATAATTATATTAATAACCATAATAAGTTTGGAAATAATCATCATAAGCATTATACTAGCCATAATAATCATAATAATCATAATAAATATAATAATCATAATAGTCATAATAATAACCATAATAAACTTGGAAATAATCATATTTATCATTATAATAGCTATAATAACCATAAAAACCATAATAGCCATAATAATCTGGATGTTGATCCTAATAATCATACTAACGACCATAATAATCATAGTGATCATCATAATAACTACAATAATCATAATAATCGTAATTGTAATGTTAATAAGCATAGCAATAATCACAATAATCATAGTAACCATAATAATCTTAATGATGATCATAATATCCATGATAATTATACCAAGATCCGTAATAATCATAATAATCATAATAATAACCATAATGGGTTCGGAAATAATCATAATACACATTATACTAGCCATAACAACCATAATAGTCATAATAGCCATAATAATCATAATAGTCGTAATAATAACAATAATGAACTAGGAAATAATCGTAATAATCATTATAATAGTCATAATAGTCATAAAAATCTCAATAGCCATAATAATCAGAATGGTGATCATAATAATCATACTAACAACCATAATGATCATAGTAATCATCATAATAAACAGAATAGTCATGGAAATAATCTTAATAATAGTTATTATTAACGTAATAACCATAATCACCTTAATAACCATAATGATCTCAATGATGACCCTAATATTCATCATAATTATACCTAGACATATAATAATCAGAGTAATCATAATAATAAACATAATAAGCTTTGAAATAATCATAATAACCTTTATACTAGCCATAATAACCATAATAATCATAATAACTAGTGTAATCATAATAGTCATAATAATCGCAATAACCATAATGATCTTAATGATGGTCATTATATTCATCATAATTATACCAAGATCCATAATAATAATAGTAACCATAATAATAAACATAATAAGCTTTGAAATAATCATAATAACCGTTATACTAGCCATTGTAGCAATAATAATCATAATAACCATACTCATCATAATAATTATAATAATAACCATAATAAGCTTGGAAATAATCATAATAAGCATTATACTAGCCATAATAATCATAATAACAATAATAACTATAATATTCATGGTAGTCATAATAATAACCATAATAAACTTGGAAATAATCATATTTATCGTTATAATAGCAATAATAACCATAAAAATCATAATAGCCATAATAATCTGAATGTTGATCATAATAATCATACTAACAGCCATAATAATCATAGTGATCATCATAATAACTACAATAATGATAATAATCGTAATTGTAATGTTAATAAGCATAGCAATAATCACAATAATCATAGTAACCATAATAATCTTAATGATGATCATAATATCAATGATAATTATACCAAGATCCGTAATAATCATAATAATAATAATAATAATCCATAATGGGTTCGGCAATAATCATAATATACATTATACGAGCCATAACAACCATAATAGTCATGATAGCCATAATAATCATAATAGTCGTAATAATAACAATAATGAACTAGGAAATAATCGTAATAATCATTATAATAGTCATAATAGTCATAAAAATCACAATAGCCATAATAATCAGAATGGTGATCATAATAATCATACTAACAACCATAATGATCATAGTAATCATCATAATAAACAGAATAGTCATGGAAATAATCTTAATAATAGTTATTATTAACGTAATAACCATAATCACCTTAATAACCATAATGATCTCAATGATGACCCTAATATTCATCATAATTATACCTAGACATATAATAATCAGAGTAATCATAATAATAAACATAATAAGCTTTGAAATAATCATAATAACCTTTATACTAGCCATAATAACCATAATAATCATAATAACTAGAGTAATTATAATAGTCATAATAATCGCAATAACCATAATGATCTTAATGATGGTCATTATATTCATCATAATTATACCAAGATCCATAATAATCATAGTAACCATAATAATAAACATAATAAGCTTTGAAATAATCATAATAACCGTTATACTAGCCATAGTAGCAATAATAATCATAATAACCATACTCATCATAATAATTATAATAATAACCATAATAAGCTGGGAAATAATCATAATAAGCATTATACTAGCCATAATAATCATAATAACCATAATAACTATAATAATCATGGTAGTCATAATAATAACCATAATAAACTTGGAAATAATCATATTTATCGTTATAATACAAATAATAACCATAAAAATCAAAATAGCCATAATAATCTGAATGTTGATCATAATAATCATACTAACAGCCATAATAATCATAGTGATCTTCATAATAACTACAATTATCATAATAATCGTAATTGTAATGTTAATAAGCATAGCAATAATCACAATAATCATAGAACCCATAATAATCTTAATGATGATCATTATATCCATGATAATTATACCAAGATCCGTAATAATCATAATAATCATAATAATAACCATAATGGGTTCGGAAATAATCATAATATACATTATACTAGCCATAACAGCCATAATAGTCATAATAGCCATAATAATCACAATAGTCGTAACAATAACAATATTGAGCTTGGAAATAATCGTAATAATCATTATAATAGCCATAATAGCAATAAAAATCACAATAGCCGTAATAATCTGAATGGTGGTCATAATAATCGTACTAACAATCATACTGATCATAGTAATCATCATAATAAACAGAATAGTCATGGAAATAATCTTAATAATCATTATGGTTATCGTAATAACCATAATCATCGTAATAACCATAATGATCTTAATGACGACCATAATATTCATCATAATTATACCAAGATCCATAATAATCATAGTAACCATAATAATAAACATAATAAGCTTTGAAATAATCATAATAACCGTTATACTAGCCATAGTAACCATAATAATCATAATAACTATAATAATCATATTAGTCATAATAATAACCGTAATAAACTTGGAAATAATCATATTTATCGTTATAATAGCAATAATAACCATAAAAATCATAATAGCCATAATAATCTCAATGTAGATCATAATCATCATACTGACAGCCATAATAATCATAGTGATCATCATAATAACTACAATAATGATAATAATCGTAATTGTAATGTTAATAAGCATAGCAATAATCACAATAATCATAGTAACCATAATAATCTTAATGATGACCATAATATCCATGATAATTATACCAAGATCCGTAATAATCATAATAATCATAATAATAACCATAATGGGTTCGGAAATAATCATAATACACATTATACTAGCCATAACAACCATAATAGCCATAATAGCCACAATAATCATAATAGTCGTAAGAATAACAATAATGAACTAGGAAATAATCGTAATAATCATTATAATAGTCATAATAGTCATAAAAATCACAATAGCCATAATAATCAGAATGGTGATCATAATAATCATACTAACAACCATAATGATCATAGTAATCATCATAATAAACAGAATAGTCATGGAAATAATCTTAATAATAGTTATTATTAACGTAATAACCATAATCACCTTAATAACCATAATGATCTCAATGATGACCCTAATATTCATCATAATTATACCTAGACATATAATAATCAGAGTAATCATAATAATAAACATAATAAGCTTTGAAATAATCATAATAACCTTTATACTAGCCATAATAACCATAATAATCATAATAACTAGAGTAATCATAATAGTCATAATAATCGCAATAACCATAATGATCTTAATGATGGTCATTATATTCATCATAATTATACCAAGATCCATAATAATCATAGTAACCATAATAATAAACATAATAAGCTTTGAAATAATCATAATAACCGTTATACTAGCCATAGTAGCAATAATAATCATAATAACCATACTCATCATAATAATTATAATAATAACCATAATAAGCTTGGAAATAATCATAATAAGCATTATACTAGCCATAATAATCATAATAACCATAATAACTATAATAATCATGGTAGTCATAATAATAACCATAATAAACTTGGAAATAATCATATTTATCGTTATAGTACAAATAATAACCATAAAAATCAAAATAGCCATAATAATCTGAATGTTGATCATAATAATCATACTAACAGCCATAATAATCATAGTGATCTTCATAATAACTACAATTATCATAATAATCGTAATTGTAATGTTAATAAGCATAGCAATAATCACAATATTCATAGAACCCATAATAATCTTAATGATGATCATTATATCCATGATAATTATACCAAGATCCGTAATAATCATAATAATCATAATAATAACCATAATGGGTTCGGAAATAATCATAATATACATTATACTAGCCATAACAACCATAATAGTCATAATAGCCATAATAATCATAATAGTCGTAATAATAACAATAATGAACTAGGAAATAATCGTAATAATCATTACAATAGCCATAATAGCCATAAAAATCACAATAGCCATAATAATCTGAATGGTGATCATAATAATCATACTAACAACCATAATGATCATAGTAATCATCATAATAAACAGAATAGTCATGGAAAGAATCTTAATAATTGTTATTATTAATGTAATAACCATAATCACCTTAATAACCATAATGATCTCAATGATGACCATAATATTCATCATAATTATACTAAGACAAATAATAATCAGAGTAATCATAACAGTAAACATAACAAGCTTTGAAATAAGCATAATAACCTTTATACTAGCCATAATAACCATAATAATCATAATAACTAGAGTAATCATAATAGTCATAATAATCGCAATAACCATAATGATCTTAATGATGATCATCATATTCATCATAATTATACCAAGATCCATAATGATCATAGTAACCATAATAATAAACATAATAAGCTTTGAAATAATCATAATAATCGTTATACTAGCCATAGTAGCGATAATAATTATAATAACCATAATCATCATAATAATTATATTAATAAACATAGTAAGCTTGGAAATAATCATCATAAGCATTATACTAGCCATAATAATCATAATAATCATAATAACTATAATAATCATAATAGTCATAATAATAACCATAATAAACTTTGAAATAATCATATTTATCATTGTAATAGCAATAATAACCATAAAAATCATAATAGCCATAATAATCTGAATGTTGATCATAATAATCATACTAACAGCCATAATAATCATAGTGATCATCATAATAACTACAATTATCATAATAATCGTAATTGTAATGTTAATAAGCATAGCAATAATCACAATAATCATAGAACCCATAATAATCTTAATGATGATCATTATATCCATGATAATTATACCAAGATCCGTAATAATCATAATAATCGTAATAATAACCATAATAGGTTCGGAAATAATCATAATATACATTATACTACCCCTAACAACTATAATAGCCATAATAGCCATAATAATAATAATAGTCGTAATAATAACAATAATGAACTTGGAAATAATCGTAATAATCATTATAATAGCCATAATAGCAATAAAAATAACAATAGCCGTAATAATCTGAATGGTGGTCATAATAATCATACTAACAACCATAATGATCATAGTAATCATCACAATAAACAGAATAGTCATGGAAATAATCTTAATAATCATTAGGATTATCGTAATAACCATAATCATCGTAATAACCATAATGATCTTAATGATGACCATAATATTCATCATAATTATACCAGGAACCATAATAATCATAGCAACCATAATAATAAACATAATAAGCTTTGAAATAATCATAATAACCGTTATACGAGCCATAGTAACCGTAATAATCATAATACCTGTAATAATCATAATAGTGATAATAATAACCGTAATAAACTTGGAAATAATCATATTTATCATTATAATAGCAATAATAATCATAAGAATCATAATAGCCATAATAATCTGAATGTTGGTCCTAATAATCATACTAACAACCATAATAGTCATAGTGATCATCATAATAACTACAAATAATCATAATAATCGTAATTGTAATGTTAATAAGTGTAGCAATAATAACAATAATCATAGTAACCATAATAATTTTAATGATGATCATAATATCCATGATAATTATACCAAGTTCCGTAATAATCATAATAATCATAATAATAACCCTAATGTGTTCGGAAATAATCATAATATACTTTATACTAGCCAGAACAACCATAATAGTCATAATAGCCATAATAATCATAATAGTCGTAATAATAACCATAATGAACTTGGAAATAATCGTAATAATCATTACAATAGCCATAATAGCCATAAAAATCACAATAGCCATAATAATCTGAGTGGTGATCATAATAATCATACTAACAACCATAATGATCATAGTAATCATCATAATAAACAGAATAGTCATGGAAATAACCTTAATAACCATTATTATTAACGTAATAACCATAATCATCGTAATAACCTTAATGATCTTAATGATGATCATAATATTCATCATAATTATACCTAGACATATAATAATCAGAGTAATCATAATAATAAACATAATAAGCTTTGAAATAATCATAATAACCTTTATACTAGCCATAATAACCATAATAATCATAACAACTAGAGTAATCATAATAGTCATAATAATCGCAATAACCATAATGATCTTAATGATGATCATTATATTCATCATAATTATACCAAGATCCATAATAATCATAGTAACCATAATAATAAACATAATAAGCTTTGAAATAATCATAATAACCGTTATACTAGCCATAGTAGCCATAATAATTATAATAACCATAATCATCATAATAATTATATTAATAACCATAATAAGTTTGGAAATAATCATCATAAGCATTATACTAGCCATAATAATCATAATAATCATAATAAATATAATAATCATAATAGTCATAATAATAACCATAATAAACTTGGAAATAATCATATTTATCATTATAATAGCTATAATAACCATAAAAATCATAATAGCCATAATAATCTGGATGTTGATCCTAATAATCATACTAACGACCATAATAATCATAGTGATCATCATAATAACTACAATAATCATAATAATCGTAATTGTAATGTTAATAAGCATAGCAATAATCACAATAATCATAGTAACCATAATAATCTTAATGATGATCATAATATCCATGATAATTATACCAAGATCCGTAATAATCATAATAATCATAATAATAACCATAATGGGTTCGGAAATAATCATAATATACAATATACCAGCCATATCAGCCATAATAGTCATAATAGCCATAATAATCATAATAGTCGTAATAATAACAATAATGAACTTGGAAATAATCGTAATAATCATTATAATAGTCATAATAGCCATAAAAATCACAATAGCCATAATAATCAGAATGGTGATCATAATAATCATACTAACATCTATAATGATCATAGTGATCATCATAATAACTACAATAATCATAATAATCGTAATTGTAATGTTAATAAGCTTTGCAATAATCACAATAATCATAGTAACCGTAATAATCTTAATGATGATCATAATATTCATGATAATCATATCAAGATCCGTAATAATCATAATAAACATAATAATAACCATAATGGGTTCGGAAATAATCATAATATACATTCTACTAGCGATAACAACCATAATAGTCATAATAGCAATAATAATCACAATAGTCGTAATAATAACAATAATGAGCTTGGAAATAATCGTAATAATCATTATAATAGCCATAATAGCAATAAAAATCACAATAGCCGTAATAATCAGAATGGTGATCATAATAATCATACTAACAACCATAATGATCATAGTAATCATCATAATAAACAGAATAGTCATGGAAATAATCTTAATAATAGTTATTATTAACGTAATAACCATAATCACCTTAATAACCATAATGATCTCAATGATGACCCTAATATTCATCATAATTATACCTAGACATATAATAATCAGAGTAATCATAATAATAAACATAATAAGCTTTGAAATAATCATAATAACCTTTATACTAACCATAATAACCATAATAATCATAATAACTAGAGTAATCATAATAGTCATAATAATCGCAATAACCATAATGATCTTAATGATGGTCATTATATTCATCATAATTATACCAAGATCCATAATAATCATAGTAACAATAATAATAAACATAATAAGCTTTGAAATAATCATAATAACCGTTATACTAGCCATAGTAACCATAATAATCATAATAACTATAATAATCAGATTAGTCATAATAATAACCGTAATAAACTTGGAAATAATCATATTTATCGTTATAATAGCAATAATAACCATAAAAATCATAATAGCCATAATAATCTCAATGTAGATCATAATCATCATACTGACAGCCATAATAATCATAGTGATCATCATAATAACTACAATAATGATAATAATCGTAATTGTAATGTTAATAAGCATAGCAATAATCACAATAATCATAGTAACCATAATAATCTTAATGATGATAATAATATCCATGATAATTATACCAAGATCCGTAATAATCATAATAATCATAATAATAACCATAATGGGTTCGGAAATAATCATAATACACATTATACTAGCCATAACAACCATAATAGTCATAATAGCCATAATAATCATAATAGTCGTAATAATAACAATAATGAACTAGGAAATAATCGTAATAATCATTATAATAGTCATAATAGTCATAAAAATCACAATAGCCATAATAATCAGAATGGTGATCATAATAATCATACTAACAACCATAATGATCATAGTAATCATCATAATAAACAGAATAGTCATGGAAATAATCTTAATAATAGTTATTATTAACGTAATAACCATAATCACCTTAATAACCATAATGATCTCAATGATGACCCTAATATTCATCATAATTATACCTAGACATATAATAATCAGAGTAATCATAATAATAAACATAATAAGCTTTGAAATAATCATAATAACCTTTATACTAGCCATAATAACCATAATAATCATAATAACTAGAGTAATCATAATAGTCATAATAATCGCAATAACCATAATGATCTTAATGATGGTCATTATATTCATCATAATTATACCAAGATCCATAATAATCATAGTAACCATAATAATAAACATAATAAGCTTTGAAATAATCATAATAACCGTTATACTAGCCATAGTAGCAATAATAATCATAATAACCATACTCATCATAATAATTATAATAATAACCATAATAAGCTTGGAAATAATCATAATAAGCATTATACTAGCCATAATAATCATAATAACCATAATAACTATAATATTCATGGTAGTCATAATAATAACCATAATAAACTTGGAAATAATCATATTTATCGTTATAATAGCAATAATAACCATAAAAATCATAATAGCCATAATAATCTGAATGTTGATCATAATAATCATACTAACAGCCATAATAATCATAGTGATCATCATAATAACTACAATAATGATAATAATCGTAATTGTAATGTTAATAAGCATAGCAATAATCACAATAATCATAGTAACCATAATAATCTTAATGATGATCATAATATCAATGATAATTATACCAAGATCCGTAATAATCATAATAATCATAATAATAACCACAATGGGTTCGGAAATAATCATAATATACATTATACGAGCCATAACAACCATAATAGTCATAATAGCCATAATAATCATAATAGTCGTAATAATAACAATAATGAACTAGGAAATAATCGTAATAATCATTATAATAGTCATAATAGTCATAAAAATCACAATAGCCATAATAATCAGAATGGTGATCATAATAATCATACTAACAACCATAATGATCATAGTAATCATCATAATAAACAGAATAGTCATGGAAAGAATCTGAATAATTGTTATTATTAACGTAATAACCATAATCACCTTAATAACCATAATGATCTCAATGATGACCATAATATTCATCATAATTATACTAAGACAAATAATAATCAGAGTAATCATAACAGTAAACATAACAAGCTTTGAAATAAGCATAATAACCTTTATACTAGCCATAATAACCATAATAATCATAATAACTAGAGTAATCATAATAGTCATAATAATCGCAATAACCATAATGATCTTAATGATGATCATCATATTCATCATAATTATACCAAGATCCATAATAATCATAGTAACCATAATAATAAACATAATAAGCTTTGAAATAATCATAATAACCGTTATACGAGCCATAGTAGCCATAATAATCATAATAACCATACTCATAATAATAATTATAATAATAACCATAATAAGCTTGGAAACAATCATAATAAGCATTATACTAGCCATAATAATCATAATAACCATAATAACTATAATAATCATGGTAGTCATAATAATAACCATATTAAACTTGGAAATAATCATATTTATCGTTATAATAGTCATAATAGCTATAAACATCACAATAGCCATAATAATCAGAATGGTGATCATAATAATCATACTAACAACCATAATGATCATAGTGATCATCATAATAACTACAATAATCATAATAATCGTAATTGTAATGTTAATAAGCTTAGCAATAATCACAATAATCATAGTAACCGTAATAATCTTAATGATGATCATAATATTCATGATAATTATATCAAGATCCGTAATAATCATAATAAACATAATAATAACCATAATGGGTTCGGAAATAATCATAATATACATTATACTAGCCATAACAACCATAATAGTCATAATAGCCATAATAATCACAATAGTCGTAATAATAACAATATTGAGCTTGGAAATAATCGTAATAATCATTATAATAGCCATAATAGCAATAAAAATCACAATAGCCGTAATAATCTGAATGGTGGTCATAATAATCGTACTAACAATCATACTGATCATAGTAATCATCATAATAAACAGAATAGTCATGGAAATAATCTTAATAATCATTATGGTTATCGTAATAACCATAATCATCGTAATAACCATAATGATCTTAATGATGACCATAATATTCATCATAATTATAACAAGATCCATAATAATCATAGTAACCATAATAATAAACATAATAAGCTTTGAAATAATCATAATAACCGTTATACTAGCCATAGTAACCATAATAATCATAATAACTATAATAATCATATTAGTCATAATAATAACCGTAATAAACATGGAAATAATCATATTTATCGTTATAATAGCAATAATAACCATAAAAATCATAATAGCCATAATAATCTCAATGTAGATCATAATCATCATACTGACAGCCATAATAATCATAGTGATCATCATAATAACTACAATAATGATAATAATCGTAATTGTAATGTTAATAAGCATAGCAATAATCACAATAATCATAGTAACCATAATAATCTTAATGATGATCATAATATCCATGATAATTATACCAAGATCCGTAATAATCATAATAATCATAATAATAACCATAATGGGTTCGGAAATAATCATAATACACATTATACTAGCCATAACAACCATAATAGACATAATAGCCATAATAATCATAATAGTCGTAATAATAACAATAATGAACTAGGAAATAATCATAATAATCGTTATAATAGTCATAATAGTCATAAAAATCACAATAGCCATAATAATCAGAATGGTGATCATAATAATCATACTAACAACCATAATGATCATAGTAATCATCATAATAAACAGAATAGTCATGGAAATAATCTTAATAATAGTTATTATTAACGTAATAACCATAAACACCTTAATAACCATAATGATCTCAATGATGACCCTAATATTCATCATAATTATACCTAGACATATAATAATCAGAGTAATCATAATAATAAACATAATGAGCTTTGAAATAATCATAATAACCTTTATACTAGCCATAATAACCATAATAATCATAATAACTAGAGTAATCATAATAGTCATAATAATCGCAATAACCATAATGATCTTAATGATGGTCATTATATTCATCATAATTATACCAAGATCCATAATAATCATAGTAACCATAATAATAAACATAATAAGCTTTGAAATAATCATAATAACCGTTATACTAGCCATAGTAGCAATAATAATCATAATAACCATACTCATCATAATAATTATAATAATAACCATAATAAGCTTGGAAATAATCATAATAAGCATTATACTAGCCATAATAATCATAATAACCATAATAACTATAATAATCATGGTAGTCATAATAATAACCATAATAAACTTGGAAATAATCATATTTATCGTTATAATACAAATAATAACCATAAAAATCATAATAGCCATAATAATCTGAATGTTGATCATAATAATCATACTAACAGCCATAATAATCATAGTGATCTTCATAATAACTACAATTATCATAATAGTCGTAATTGTAATGTTAATAAGCATAGCAATAATCACAATAATCATAGAACCCATAATAATCTTAATGATGATCATTATATCCATGATAATTATACCAAGATCCGTAATAATCATAATAATCATAATAATAACCATAATGGGTTCGGAAATAATCATAATATACATTATACTAGCCATAACAACCATAATAGTCATAATAGCCATAATAATCATAATAGTCGTAATAATAACAATAATGAACTAGGAAATAATCGTAATAATCATTACAATAGCCATAATAGCCATAAAAATCACAATAGCCATAATAATCTGAATGGTGATCATAATAATCATACTAACAACCATAATGATCATAGTAATCATCATAATAAACAGAATAGTCATGGAAAGAATCTTAATAATTGTTATTATTAACGTAATAACCATAATCACCTTAATAACCATAATGATCTCAATGATGACCATAATATTCATCATAATTATACTAAGACAAATAATAATCAGAGTAATCATAACAGTAAACATAACAAGCTTTGAAATAAGCATAATAACCTTTATACTAGCCATAATAATCATAATAACTATAATAATCATACTAGTCATAATAATAACCATAATAAACTTGGAAATAATCATATTTATCATTATAATAGCTATAATAACCATAAAAATCATAATAGCCATAATAATCTGGATGTTGATCCTAATAATCATACTAACAACCATAATGATCATAGTGATCATCGTAATAACTACAATAATCATAATAATCGTAATTGTAATGTTAATAAGCTTAGCAATAATCACAATAATCATAGTAACCATAATGATCTTAATGATGACCATAATATTCATCATAATTATACCAAGATCCATAATAATCATAGTAACCATAATAATAAACATAATAAGCTTTGAAATAATCATAATAACCGTTATACTAGCCATAGTAACCATAATAATCATAATAACTATAATAATCATATTAGTCATAATAATAACCGTAATAAACTTGGAAATAATCATATTTATCGTTATAATAGCAATAATAACCATAAAAATCATAATAGCCATAATAATCTCAATGTAGATCATAATCATCATACTGACAGCCATAATAATCATAGTGATCATCATAATAACTACAATAATGATAATAATCGTAATTGTAATGTTAATAAGCATAGCAATAATCACAATAATCATAGTAACCATAATAATCTTAATGATGACCATAATATCCATGATAATTATACCAAGATCCGTAATAATCATAATAATCATAATAATAACCATAATGGGTTCGGAAATAATCATAATACACATTATACTAGCCATAACAACCATAATAGTCATAATAGCCACAATAATCATAATAGTCGTAATAATAACAATAATGAACTAGGAAATAATCGTAATAATCATTATAATAGTCATAATAGTCATAAAAATCACAATAGCCATAATAATCAGAATGGTGATCATAATAATCATACTAACAACCATAATGATCATAGTAATCATCATAATAAACAGAATAGTCATGGAAATAATCTTAATAATAGTTATTATTAACGTAATAACCATAATCACCTTAATAACCATAATGATCTCAATGATGACCCTAATATTCATCATAATTATACCTAGACATATAATAATCAGAGTAATCATAATAATAAACATAATAAGCTTTGAAATAATCATAATAACCTTTATACTAGCCATAATAACCATAATAATCATAATAACTAGAGTAATCATAATAGTCATAATAATCGCAATAACCATAATGATCTTAATGATGGTCATTATATTCATCATAATTATACCAAGATCCATAATAATCATAGTAACCATAATAATAAACATAATAAGCTTTGAAATAATCATAATAACCGTTATACTAGCCATAGTAGCAATAATAATCATAATAACCATACTCATCATAATAATTATAATAATAACCATAATAAGCTTGGAAATAATCATAATAAGCATTATACTAGCCATAATAATCATAATAACCATAATAACTATAATAATCATGGTAGTCATAATAATAACCATAACAAACTTGGAAATAATCATATTTATCGTTATAATACAAATAATAACCATAAAAATCAAAATAGCCATAATAATCTGAATGTTGATCATAATAATCATACTAACAGCCATAATAATCATAGTGATCTTCATAATAACTACACTTATCATAATAATCGTAATTGTAATGTTAATAAGCATAGCAATAATCACAATAATCATAGAACCCATAATAATCTTAATGATGATCATTATATCCATGATAATTATACCAAGATCCGTAATAATCATAATAATCATAATAATAACCATAATGGGTTCGGAAATAATCATAATATACATTATACTAGCCATAACAACCATAATAGTCATAATAGCCATAATAATCATAATAGTCGTAATAATAACAATAATGAACTAGGAAATAATCGTAATAATCATTACAATAGCCATAATAGCCATAAAAATCACAATAGCCATAATAATCTGAATGGTGATCATAATAATCATACTAACAACCATAATGATCATAGTAATCATCATAATAAACAGAATAGTCTTGGAAAGAATCTTAATAATTGTTATTATTAACGTAATAACCATAATCACCTTAATAACCATAATGATCTCAATGATGACCATAATATTCATCATAATTATACTAAGACAAATAATAATCAGAGTAATCATAACAGTAAACATAACAAGCTTTGAAATAAGCATAATAACCTTTATACTAGCCATAATAATCATAATAACTATAATAATCATACTAGTCATAATAATAACCATAATAAACTTGGAAATAATCATATTTATCATTATAATAGCTATAATAACCATAAAAATCATAATAGCCATAATAATCTGGATGTTGATCCTAATAATCATACTAACAACCATAATGATCATAGTGATCATCGTAATAACTACAATAATCATAATAATCGTAATTGTAATGTTAATAAGCATAGCAATAATCACAATAATCATAGTAACCATAATAATCTTAATGATGACCATAATATCCATGATAATTATACCAAGATCCGTAATAATCATAATAATCATAATAATAACCATAATGGGTTCGGAAATAATCATAATACACATTATACTAGCCATAACAACCATAATAGTCATAATAGCCACAATAATCATAATAGTCGTAATAATAACAATAATGAACTTGGAAATAATCGTAATAATCATTATAATAGTCATAATAGTCATAAAAATCACAATAGCCATAATAATCAGAATGGTGATCATAATAATCATACTAACAACCATAATGATCATAGTAATCATCATAATAAACAGAATAGTCATGGAAATAATCTTAATAATAGTTATTATTAACGTAATAACCATAATCACCTTAATAACCATAATGATCTCAATGATGACCCTAATATTCATCATAATTATACCTAGACATATAATAATCAGAGTAATCATAATAATAAACATAATAAGCTTTGAAATAATCATAATAACCTTTATACTAGCCATAATAACCATAATAATCATAATAACTAGAGTAATCATAATAGTCATAATAATCGCAATAACCATAATGATCTTAATGATGGTCACTATATTCATCATAAATATACCAAGATCCATAATAATCATAGTAACCATAATAATAAACATAATAAGCTTTGAAATAATCATAATAACCGTTATACTAGCCATAGTAGCAATAATAATCATAATAACCATACTCATCATAATAATTATAATAATAACCATAATAAGCTTGGAAATAATCATAATAAGCATTATACTAGCCATAATAATCATAATAACCATAATAACTATAATAATCATGGTAGTCATAATAATAACCATAATAAACTTGGAAATAATCATATTTATCGTTATAATACAAATAATAACCATAAAAATCAAAATAGCCATAATAATCTGAATGTTGATCATAATAATCATACTAACAGCCATAATAATCATAGTGATCTTCATAATAACTACAATTATCATAATAATCGTAATTGTAATGTTAATAAGCATAGCAATAATCACAATAATCATAGAACCCATAATAATCTTAATGATGATCATTATATCCATGATAATTATACCAAGATCCGTAATAATCATAACAATCATAATAATAACCATAATAGGTTCGGAAATAATCATAATATACATTATACTACCCCTAACAACTATAATAGCCATAATAGCCATAATAATAATAATAGTCGTAATAATAACAATAATGAACTTGGAAATAATCGTAATAATCATTATAATAGCCATAATAGCAATAAAAATAACAATAGCCGTAATAATCTGAATGGTGGTCATAATAATCATACTAACAACCATAATGATCATAGTAATCATCACAATAAACAGAATAGTCATGGAAATAATCTTAATAATCATTAGGATTATCGTAATAACCATAATCATCGTAATAACCATAATGATCTTAATGATGACCATAATATTCATCACAATTATACCAGGAACCATAATAATCATAGCAACCATAATAATAAACATAATAAGCTTTGAAATAATCATAATAACCGTTATACAAGCCATAGTAACCATAATAATCATAATACCTGTAATAATCATAATAGTGATAATAATAACCGTAATAAACTTGGAAATAATCATATTTATCATTATAATAGCAATAATAATCATAAGAATCATAATAGCCATAATAATCTGAATGTTGGTCCTAATAATCATACTAACAACCATAATAATCATAGTGATCATCATAATAACTACAAATAATCATAATAATCGTAATTGTAATGTTAATAAGTGTAGCAATAATAACAATAATCATAGTAACCATAATAATCTTAATGATGATAATAATATCCATGATAATTATACCAAGATCCGTAATAATCATAATAATCATAATAATAACCATAATGGGTTCGGAAATAATCATAATACACATTATACTAGCCATAACAACCATAATAGTCATAATAGCCATAATAATCATAATAGTCGTAATAATAACAATAATGAACTAGGAAATAATCGTAATAATCATTATAATAGTCATAATAGTCATAAAAATCACAATAGCCATAATAATCAGAATGGTGATCATAATAATCATACTAACAACCATAATGATCATAGTAATCATCATAATAAACAGAATAGTCATGGAAATAATCTTAATAATAGTTATTATTAACGTAATATCCATAATCACCTTAATAACCATAATGATCTCAATGATGACCATAATATTCATCATAATTATACTAAGACAAATAATAATCAGAGTAATCATAACAGTAAACATAACAAGCTTTGAAATAAGCATAATAACCTTTATACTAGCCATAATAACCATAATAATCATAATAACTAGAGTAATCATAATAGTCATAATAATCGCAATAACCATAATGATCTTAATGATGATCATCATATTCATCATAATTATACCAAGATCCATAATAATCATAGTAACCATAATAATAAACATAATAAGCTTTGAAATAATCATAATAACCGTTATACTAGCCATAGTAGCCATAATAATCATAATAACCATACTCATCATAATAATTATAATAATAACCATAATAAGCTTGGAAATAATCATAATAAGCATTATACTAGCCATAATAATCATAATAACCATAATAACTATAATAATCATGGTAGTCATAATAATAACCATATTAAACTTGGAAATAATCATATTTATCGTTATAATAGTCATAATAGCTATAAACATCACAATAGCCATAATAATCAGAATGGTGATCATAATAATCATACTAACAACCATAATGATCATAGTGATCATCATAATAACTACAATAATCATAATAATCGTAATTGTAATGTTAATAAGCTTAGCAATAATCACAATAATCATAGTAACCGTAATAATCTTAATGATGATCATAATATTCATGATAATTATATCAAGATCCGTAATAATCATAATAAACATAATAATAACCATAATGGGTTCGGAAATAATCATAATATACATTATACTAGCCATAACAACCATAATAGTCATAATAGCCATAATAATCACAATAGTCGTAATAATAACAATATTGAGCTTGGAAATAATCGTAATAATCATTATAATAGCCATAATAGCAATAAAAATCACAATAGCCGTAATAATCTGAATGGTGGTCATAATAATCGTACTAACAATCATACTGATCATAGTAATCATCATAATAAACAGAATAGTCATGGAAATAATCTTAATAATCATTATGGTTATCGCAATAACCATAATCATCGTAATAACCATAATGATCTTAATGATGACCATAATATTCATCATAATTATACCAAGATCCATAATAATCATAGTAACCATAATAATAAACATAATAAGCTTTGAAATAATCATAATAACCGTTATACAAGCCATAGTAACCATAATAATCATAATAACTATAATAATCAGATTAGTCATAATAATAACCGTAATAAACTTGGAAATAATCATATTTATCGTTATAATAGCAATAATAACCATAAAAATCATAATAGCCATAATAATCTCAATGTAGATCATAATCATCATACTGGCAGCCATAATAATCATAGTGATCATCATAATAACTACAATAATGATAATAATCGTAATTGTAATGTTAATAAGCATAGCAATAATCACAATAATCATAGTAACCATAATAATCTTAATGATGATCATAATATCCATGATAATTATACCAAGATCCGTAATAATCATAATAATCATAATAATAACCATAATGGGTTCGGAAATAATCATAATACACATTATACTAGCCATAACAACCATAATAGTCATAATAGCCATAATAATCATAATAGTCGTAATAATAACAATAATGAACTAGGAAATAATCGTAATAATCATTATAATAGTCATAATAGTCATAAAAATCACAATAGCCATAATAATCAGAATGGTGATCATAATAATCATACTAACAACCATAATGATCATAGTAATCATCATAATAAACAGAATAGTCATGGAAATAATCTTAATAATAGTTATTATTAACGTAATAACCATAATCACCTTAATAACCATAATGATCTCAATGATGACCCTAATATTCATCATAATTATACCTAGACATATAATAATCAGAGTAATCATAATAATAAACATAATAAGCTTTGAAATAATCATAATAACCTTTATACTAGCCATAATAACCATAATAATCATAATAACTAGAGTAATCATAATAGTCATAATAATCGCAATAACCATAATGATCTTAATGATGGTCATTATATTCATCATAATTATACCAAGATCCATAATAATCATAGTAACCATAATAATAAACATAATAAGCTTTGAAATAATCATAATAACCGTTATACTAGCCATAGTAGCAATAATAATCATAATAACCATACTCATCATAATAATTATAATAATAACCATAATAAGCTTTGAAATAATCATAATAACCGTTATACTAGCCATAGTAACCATAATAATCATAATAACTATAATAATCGTATTAGTCATAATAATAACCGCAATAAACATGGAAATAATCATATTTATCGTTATAATAGCAATAATAACCATAAAAATCAAAATAGCCATAATAATCTGAATGTTGATCATAATAATCATACTAACAGCCATAATAATCATAGTGATCTTCATAATAACTACAATTATCATAATAATCGTAATTGTAATGTTAATAAGCATAGCAATAATCACAATAATCATAGAACCCATAATAATCTTAATGATGATCATTATATCCATGATAATTATACCAAGATCCGTAATAATCATAATAATCATAATAATAACCATAATGGGTTCGGAAATAATCATAACATACATTATACTAGCCATAACAACCATAATAGTCATAATAGCCATAATAATCATAATAGTCGTAATAATAACAATAATGAACTAGGAAATAATCGTAATAATCATTACAATAGCCATAATAGCCATAAAAATCACAATAGCCATAATAATCTGAATGGTGATCATAATAATCATACTAACAACCATAATGATCATAGTAATCATCATAATAAACAGAATAGTCTTGGAAAGAATCTTAATAATTGTTATTATTAACGTAATAACCATAATCACCTTAATAACCATAATGATCTCAATGATGACCATAATATTCATCATAATTATACTAAGACAAATAATAATCAGAGTAATCATAACAGTAAACATAACAAGCTTTGAAATAAGCATAATAACCTTTATACTAGCAATAATAATCATAATAACTATAATAATCATACTAGTCATAATAATAACCATAATAAACTTGGAAATAATCATATTTATCATTATAATAGCTATAATAACCATAAAAATCATAATAGCCATAATAATCTGGATGTTGATCCTAATAATCATACTAACAACCATAATGATCATAGTGATCATCGTAATAACTACAATAATCATAATAATCGTAATTGTAATGTTAATAAGCTTAGCAATAATCACAATAATCATAGTAACCATAATGATCTTAATGATGACCATAATATTCATCATAATTATACCAAGATCCATAATAATCATAGTAACCATAATAATAAACATAATAAGCTTTGAAATAATCATAATAACCGTTATACTAGCCATAGTAACCATAATAATCATAATAACTATAATAATCATATTAGTCATAATAATAACCGTAATAAACTTGGAAATAATCATATTTATCGTTATAATAGCAATAATAACCATAAAAATCATAATAGCCATAATAATCTCAATGTAGATCATAATCATCATACTGACAGCCATAATAATCATAGTGATCATCATAATAACTACAATAATGATAATAATCGTAATTGTAATGTTAATAAGCATAGCAATAATCACAATAATCATAGTAACCATAATAATCTTAATGATGACCATAATATCCATGATAATTATACCAAGATCCGTAATAATCATAATAATCATAATAATAACCATAATGGGTTCGGAAATAATCATAATACACATTATACTAGCCATAACAACCATAATAGTCATAATAGCCACAATAATCATAATAGTCGTAATAATAACAATAATGAACTAGGAAATAATCGTAATAATCATTATAATAGTCATAATAGTCATAAAAATCACAATAGCCATAATAATCAGAATGGTGATCATAATAATCATACTAACAACCATAATGATCATAGTAATCATCATAATAAACAGAATAGTCATGGAAATAATCTTAGTAATAGTTATTATTAACGTAATAACCATAATCACCTTAATAACCATAATGATCTCAATGATGACCCTAATATTCATCATAATTATACCTAGACATATAATAATCAGAGTAATCATAATAATAAACATAATAAGCTTTGAAATAATCATAATAACCTTTATACTAGCCATAATAACCATAATAATCATAATAACTAGAGTAATCATAATAGTCATAATAATCGCAATAACCATAATGATCTTAATGATGGTCATTATATTCATCATAATTATACCAAGATCCATAATAATCATAGTAACCATAATAATAAACATAATAAGCTTTGAAATAATCATAATAACCGTTATACTAGCCATAGTAGCAATAATAATCATAATAACCATACTCATCATAATAATTATAATAATAACCATAATAAGCTTTGAAATAATCATAATAACCGTTATACTAGCCATAGTAACCATAATAATCATAATAACTATAATAATCGTATTAGTCATAATAATAACCGCAATAAACATGGAAATAATCATATTTATCGTTATAATAGCAATAATAACCATAAAAATCAAAATAGCCATAATAATCTGAATGTTGATCATAATAATCATACTAACAGCCATAATAATCATAGTGATCTTCATAATAACTACAATTATCATAATAATCGTAATTGTAATGTTAATAAGCATAGCAATAATCACAATAATCATAGAACCCATAATAATCTTAATGATGATCATTATATCCATGATAATTATACCAAGATCCGTAATAATCATAATAATCATAATAATAACCATAATGGGTTCGGAAATAATCATAACATACATTATACTAGCCATAACAACCATAATAGTCATAATAGCCATAATAATCATAATAGTCGTAATAATAACAATAATGAACTAGGAAATAATCGTAATAATCATTACAATAGCCATAATAGCCATAAAAATCACAATAGCCATAATAATCTGAATGGTGATCATAATAATCATACTAACAACCATAATGATCATAGTAATCATCATAATAAACAGAATAGTCTTGGAAAGAATCTTAATAATTGTTATTATTAACGTAATAACCATAATCACCTTAATAACCATAATGATCTCAATGATGACCATAATATTCATCATAATTATACTAAGACAAATAATAATCAGAGTAATCATAACAGTAAACATAACAAGCTTTGAAATAAGCATAATAACCTTTATACTAGCAATAATAATCATAATAACTATAATAATCATACTAGTCATAATAATAACCATAATAAACTTGGAAATAATCATATTTATCATTATAATAGCTATAATAACCATAAAAATCATAATAGCCATAATAATCTGGATGTTGATCCTAATAATCATACTAACAACCATAATGATCATAGTGATCATCGTAATAACTACAATAATCATAATAATCGTAATTGTAATGTTAATAAGCTTAGCAATAATCACAATAATCATAGTAACCATAATGATCTTAATGATGACCATAATATTCATCATAATTATACCAAGATCCATAATAATCATAGTAACCATAATAATAAACATAATAAGCTTTGAAATAATCATAATAACCGTTATACTAGCCATAGTAACCATAATAATCATAATAACTATAATAATCATATTAGTCATAATAATAACCGTAATAAACTTGGAAATAATCATATTTATCGTTATAATAGCAATAATAACCATAAAAATCATAATAGCCATAATAATCTCAATGTAGATCATAATCATCATACTGACAGCCATAATAATCATAGTGATCATCATAATAACTACAATAATGATAATAATCGTAATTGTAATGTTAATAAGCATAGCAATAATCACAATAATCATAGTAACCATAATAATCTTAATGATGACCATAATATCCATGATAATTATACCAAGATCCGTAATAATCATAATAATCATAATAATAACCATAATGGGTTCGGAAATAATCATAATACACATTATACTAGCCATAACAACCATAATAGTCATAATAGCCACAATAATCATAATAGTCGTAATAATAACAATAATGAACTAGGAAATAATCGTAATAATCATTATAATAGTCATAATAGTCATAAAAATCACAATAGCCATAATAATCAGAATGGTGATCATAATAATCATACTAACAACCATAATGATCATAGTAATCATCATAATAAACAGAATAGTCATGGAAATAATCTTAGTAATAGTTATTATTAACGTAATAACCATAATCACCTTAATAACCATAATGATCTCAATGATGACCCTAATATTCATCATAATTATACCTAGACATATAATAATCAGAGTAATCATAATAATAAACATAATAAGCTTTGAAATAATCATAATAACCTTTATACTAGCCATAATAACCATAATAATCATAATAACTAGAGTAATCATAATAGTCATAATAATCGCAATAACCATAATGATCTTAATGATGGTCATTATATTCATCATAATTATACCAAGATCCATAATAATCATAGTAACCATAATAATAAACATAATAAGCTTTGAAATAATCATAATAACCGTTATACTAGCCATAGTAGCAATAATAATCATAATAACCATACTCATCATAATAATTATAATAATAACCATAATAAGCTTGGAAATAATCATAATAAGCATTATACTAGCCATAATAATCATAATAACCATAATAACTATAATAATCATGGTAGTCATAATAATAACCATAATAAACTTGGAAATAATCATATTTATCGTTATAATACAAATAATAACCATAAAAATTAAAATAGCCATAATAATCTGAATGTTGATCATAATAATCATACTAACAGCCATAATAATCATAGTGATCTTCATAATAACTACAATTATCATAATAATCGTAATTGTAATGTTAATAAGCATAGCAATAATCACAATAATCATAGAACCCATAATAATCTTAATGATGATCATTATATCCATGATAATTATACCAAGATCCGTAATAATCATAACAATCATAATAATAACCATAATAGGTTCGGAAATAATCATAATATACATTATACTACCCCTAACAACTATAATAGCCATAATAGCCATAATAATAATAATAGTCGTAATAATAACAATAATGAACTTGGAAATAATCGTAATAATCATTATAATAGCCATAATAGCAATAAAAATAACAATAGCCGTAATAATCTGAATGGTGGTCATAATAATCATACTAACAACCATAATGATCATAGTAATCATCACAATAAACAGAATAGTCATGGAAATAATCTTAATAATCATTAGGATTATCGTAATAACCATAATCATCGTAATAACCATAATGATCTTAATGATGACCATAATATTCATCATAATTATACCAGGAACCATAATAATCATAGCAACCATAATAATAAACATAATAAGCTTTGAAATAATCATAATAACCGTTATACAAGCCATAGTAACCATAATAATCATAATACCTGTAATAATCATAATAGTGATAATAATAACCGTAATAAACTTGGAAATAATCATATTTATCAT
The DNA here is from genome assembly GCF_051401765.1 of Calliopsis andreniformis. NCBI lineage: Eukaryota > Metazoa > Arthropoda > Insecta > Hymenoptera > Andrenidae > Calliopsis > Calliopsis andreniformis. The sequence continues at coordinate 115,155 of NW_027480806.1, forward strand.
TATAATAGCAATAATAATCATAAGAATCATAATAGCCATAATAATCTGAATGTTGGTCCTAATAATCATACTAACAACCATAATAATCATAGTGATCATCATAATAACTACAAATAATCATAATAATCGTAATTGTAATGTTAATAAGTGTAGCAATAATAACAATAATCATAGTAACCATAATAATCTTAATGATGATAATAATATCCATGATAATTATACCAAGATCCGTAATAATCATAATAATCATAATAATAACCATAATGGGTTCGGAAATAATCATAATACACATTATACTAGCCATAACAACCATAATAGTCATAATAGCCATAATAATCATAATAGTCGTAATAATAACAATAATGAACTAGGAAATAATCGTAATAATCATTATAATAGTCATAATAGTCATAAAAATCACAATAGCCATAATAATCAGAATGGTGATCATAATAATCATACTAACAACCATAATGATCATAGTAATCATCATAATAAACAGAATAGTCATGGAAATAATCTTAATAATAGTTATTATTAACGTAATATCCATAATCACCTTAATAACCATAATGATCTCAATGATGACCATAATATTCATCATAATTATACTAAGACAAATAATAATCAGAGTAATCATAACAGTAAACATAACAAGCTTTGAAATAAGCATAATAACCTTTATACTAGCCATAATAACCATAATAATCATAATAACTAGAGTAATCATAATAGTCATAATAATCGCAATAACCATAATGATCTTAATGATGATCATCATATTCATCATAATTATACCAAGATCCATAATAATCATAGTAACCATAATAATAAACATAATAAGCTTTGAAATAATCATAATAACCGTTATACTAGCCATAGTAGCCATAATAATCATAATAACCATACTCATCATAATAATTATAATAATAACCATAATAAGCTTGGAAATAATCATAATAAGCATTATACTAGCCATAATAATCATAATAACCATAATAACTATAATAATCATGGTAGTCATAATAATAACCATATTAAACTTGGAAATAATCATATTTATCGTTATAATAGTCATAATAGCTATAAACATCACAATAGCCATAATAATCAGAATGGTGATCATAATAATCATACTAACAACCATAATGATCATAGTGATCATCATAATAACTACAATAATCATAATAATCGTAATTGTAATGTTAATAAGCTTAGCAATAATCACAATAATCATAGTAACCGTAATAATCTTAATGATGATCATAATATTCATGATAATTATATCAAGATCCGTAATAATCATAATAAACATAATAATAACCATAATGGGTTCGGAAATAATCATAATATACATTATACTAGCCATAACAACCATAATAGTCATAATAGCCATAATAATCACAATAGTCGTAATAATAACAATATTGAGCTTGGAAATAATCGTAATAATCATTATAATAGCCATAATAGCAATAAAAATCACAATAGCCGTAATAATCTGAATGGTGGTCATAATAATCGTACTAACAATCATACTGATCATAGTAATCATCATAATAAACAGAATAGTCATGGAAATAATCTTAATAATCATTATGGTTATCGCAATAACCATAATCATCGTAATAACCATAATGATCTTAATGATGACCATAATATTCATCATAATTATACCAAGATCCATAATAATCATAGTAACCATAATAATAAACATAATAAGCTTTGAAATAATCATAATAACCGTTATACAAGCCATAGTAACCATAATAATCATAATAACTATAATAATCAGATTAGTCATAATAATAACCGTAATAAACTTGGAAATAATCATATTTATCGTTATAATAGCAATAATAACCATAAAAATCATAATAGCCATAATAATCTCAATGTAGATCATAATCATCATACTGGCAGCCATAATAATCATAGTGATCATCATAATAACTACAATAATGATAATAATCGTAATTGTAATGTTAATAAGCATAGCAATAATCACAATAATCATAGTAACCATAATAATCTTAATGATGATCATAATATCCATGATAATTATACCAAGATCCGTAATAATCATAATAATCATAATAATAACCATAATGGGTTCGGAAATAATCATAATACACATTATACTAGCCATAACAACCATAATAGTCATAATAGCCATAATAATCATAATAGTCGTAATAATAACAATAATGAACTAGGAAATAATCGTAATAATCATTATAATAGTCATAATAGTCATAAAAATCACAATAGCCATAATAATCAGAATGGTGATCATAATAATCATACTAACAACCATAATGATCATAGTAATCATCATAATAAACAGAATAGTCATGGAAATAATCTTAATAATAGTTATTATTAACGTAATAACCATAATCACCTTAATAACCATAATGATCTCAATGATGACCCTAATATTCATCATAATTATACCTAGACATATAATAATCAGAGTAATCATAATAATAAACATAATAAGCTTTGAAATAATCATAATAACCTTTATACTAGCCATAATAACCATAATAATCATAATAACTAGAGTAATCATAATAGTCATAATAATCGCAATAACCATAATGATCTTAATGATGGTCATTATATTCATCATAATTATACCAAGATCCATAATAATCATAGTAACCATAATAATAAACATAATAAGCTTTGAAATAATCATAATAACCGTTATACTAGCCATAGTAGCAATAATAATCATAATAACCATACTCATCATAATAATTATAATAATAACCATAATAAGCTTTGAAATAATCATAATAACCGTTATACTAGCCATAGTAACCATAATAATCATAATAACTATAATAATCGTATTAGTCATAATAATAACCGCAATAAACATGGAAATAATCATATTTATCGTTATAATAGCAATAATAACCATAAAAATCAAAATAGCCATAATAATCTGAATGTTGATCATAATAATCATACTAACAGCCATAATAATCATAGTGATCTTCATAATAACTACAATTATCATAATAATCGTAATTGTAATGTTAATAAGCATAGCAATAATCACAATAATCATAGAACCCATAATAATCTTAATGATGATCATTATATCCATGATAATTATACCAAGATCCGTAATAATCATAATAATCATAATAATAACCATAATGGGTTCGGAAATAATCATAATATACATTATACTAGCCATAACAACCATAATAGTCATAATAGCCATAATAATCATAATAGTCGTAATAATAACAATAATGAACTAGGAAATAATCGTAATAATCATTACAATAGCCATAATAGCCATAAAAATCACAATAGCCATAATAATCTGAATGGTGATCATAATAATCATACTAACAACCATAATGATCATAGTAATCATCATAATAAACAGAATAGTCTTGGAAAGAATCTTAATAATTGTTATTATTAACGTAATAACCATAATCACCTTAATAACCATAATGATCTCAATGATGACCATAATATTCATCATAATTATACTAAGACAAATAATAATCAGAGTAATCATAACAGTAAACATAACAAGCTTTGAAATAAGCATAATAACCTTTATACTAGCCATAATAATCATAATAACTATAATAATCATACTAGTCATAATAATAACCATAATAAACTTGGAAATAATCATATTTATCATTATAATAGCTATAATAACCATAAAAATCATAATAGCCATAATAATCTGGATGTTGATCCTAATAATCATACTAACAACCATAATGATCATAGTGATCATCGTAATAACTACAATAATCATAATAATCGTAATTGTAATGTTAATAAGCTTAGCAATAATCACAATAATCATAGTAACCATAATGATCTTAATGATGACCATAATATCCATCATAATTATACCAAGATCCATAATAATCATAGTAACCATAATAATAAACATAATAAGCTTTGAAATAATCATAATAACCGTTATACTAGCCATAGTAACCATAATAATCATAATAACTATAATAATCATATTAGTCATAATAATAACCGTAATAAACTTGGAAATAATCATATTTATCGTTATAATAGCAATAATAACCATAAAAATCATAATAGCCATAATAATCTCAATGTAGATCATAATCATCATACTGACAGCCATAATAATCATAGTGATCATCATAATAACTACAATAATGATAATAATCGTAATTGTAATGTTAATAAGCATAGCAATAATCACAATAATCATAGTAACCATAATAATCTTAATGATGACCATAATATCCATGATAATTATACCAAGATCCGTAATAATCATAATAATCATAATAATAACCATAATGGGTTCGGAAATAATCATAATACACATTATACTAGCCATAACAACCATAATAGTCATAATAGCCACAATAATCATAATAGTCGTAATAATAACAATAATGAACTAGGAAATAATCGTAATAATCATTATAATAGTCATAATAGTCATAAAAATCACAATAGCCATAATAATCAGAATGGTGATCATAATAATCATACTAACAACCATAATGATCATAGTAATCATCATAATAAACAGAATAGTCATGGAAATAATCTTAATAATAGTTATTATTAACGTAATAACCATAATCACCTTAATAACCATAATGATCTCAATGATGACCCTAATATTCATCATAATTATACCTAGACATATAATAATCAGAGTAATCATAATAATAAACATAATAAGCTTTGAAATAATCATAATAACCTTTATACTAGCCATAATAACCATAATAATCATAATAACTAGAGTAATCATAATAGTCATAATAATCGCAATAACCATAATGATCTTAATGATGGTCACTATATGCATCATAATTATACCAAGATCCATAATAATCATAGTAACCATAATAATAAACATAATAAGCTTTGAAATAATCATAATAACCGTTATACTAGCCATAGTAGCAATAATAATCATAATAACCATACTCATCATAATAATTATAATAATAACCATAATAAGCTTGGAAATAATCATAATAAGCATTATACTAGCCATAATAATCATAATAACCATAATAACTATAATAATCATGGTAGTCATAATAATAACCATAATAAACTTGGAAATAATCATATTTATCGTTATAATACAAATAATAACCATAAAAATTAAAATAGCCATAATAATCTGAATGTTGATCATAATAATCATACTAACAGCCATAATAATCATAGTGATCTTCATAATAACTACAATTATCATAATAATCGTAATTGTAATGTTAATAAGCATAGCAATAATCACAATAATCATAGAACCCATAATAATCTTAATGATGATCATTATATCCATGATAATTATACCAAGATCCGTAATAATCATAACAATCATAATAATAACCATAATAGGTTCGGAAATAATCATAATATACATTATACTACCCCTAACAACTATAATAGCCATAATAGCCATAATAATAATAATAGTCGTAATAATAACAATAATGAACTTGGAAATAATCGTAATAATCATTATAATAGCCATAATAGCAATAAAAATAACAATAGCCGTAATAATCTGAATGGTGGTCATAATAATCATACTAACAACCATAATGATCATAGTAATCATCACAATAAACAGAATAGTCATGGAAATAATCTTAATAATCATTAGGATTATCGTAATAACCATAATCATCGTAATAACCATAATGATCTTAATGATGACCATAATATTCATCATAATTATACCAGGAACCATAATAATCATAGCAACCATAATAATAAACATAATAAGCTTTGAAATAATCATAATAACCGTTATACAAGCCATAGTAACCATAATAATCATAATACCTGTAATAATCATAATAGTGATAATAATAACCGTAATAAACTTGGAAATAATCATATTTATCATTATAATAGCAATAATAATCATAAGAATCATAATAGCCATAATAATCTGAATGTTGGTCCTAATAATCATACTAACAACCATAATAATCATAGTGATCATCATAATAACTACAAATAATCATAATAATCGTAATTGTAATGTTAATAAGTGTAGCAATAATAACAATAATCATAGTAACCATAATAATCTTAATGATGATAATAATATCCATGATAATTATACCAAGATCCGTAATAATCATAATAATCATAATAATAACCATAATGGGTTCGGAAATAATCATAATACACATTATACTAGCCATAACAACCATAATAGTCATAATAGCCATAATAATCATAATAGTCGTAATAATAACAATAATGAACTAGGAAATAATCGTAATAATCATTATAATAGTCATAATAGTCATAAAAATCACAATAGCCATAATAATCAGAATGGTGATCATAATAATCATACTAACAACCATAATGATCATAGTAATCATCATAATAAACAGAATAGTCATGGAAATAATCTTAATAATAGTTATTATTAACGTAATATCCATAATCACCTTAATAACCATAATGATCTCAATGATGACCATAATATTCATCATAATTATACTAAGACAAATAATAATCAGAGTAATCATAACAGTAAACATAACAAGCTTTGAAATAAGCATAATAACCTTTATACTAGCCATAATAACCATAATAATCATAATAACTAGAGTAATCATAATAGTCATAATAATCGCAATAACCATAATGATCTTAATGATGATCATCATATTCATCATAATTATACCAAGATCCATAATAATCATAGTAACCATAATAATAAACATAATAAGCTTTGAAATAATCATAATAACCGTTATACTAGCCATAGTAGCCATAATAATCATAATAACCATACTCATCATAATAATTATAATAATAACCATAATAAGCTTGGAAATAATCATAATAAGCATTATACTAGCCATAATAATCATAATAACCATAATAACTATAATAATCATGGTAGTCATAATAATAACCATATTAAACTTGGAAATAATCATATTTATCGTTATAATAGTCATAATAGCTATAAACATCACAATAGCCATAATAATCAGAATGGTGATCATAATAATCATACTAACAACCATAATGATCATAGTGATCATCATAATAACTACAATAATCATAATAATCGTAATTGTAATGTTAATAAGCTTAGCAATAATCACAATAATCATAGTAACCGTAATAATCTTAATGATGATCATAATATTCATGATAATTATATCAAGATCCGTAATAATCATAATAAACATAATAATAACCATAATGGGTTCGGAAATAATCATAATATACATTATACTAGCCATAACAACCATAATAGTCATAATAGCCATAATAATCACAATAGTCGTAATAATAACAATATTGAGCTTGGAAATAATCGTAATAATCATTATAATAGCCATAATAGCAATAAAAATCACAATAGCCGTAATAATCTGAATGGTGGTCATAATAATCGTACTAACAATCATACTGATCATAGTAATCATCATAATAAACAGAATAGTCATGGAAATAATCTTAATAATCATTATGGTTATCGCAATAACCATAATCATCGTAATAACCATAATGATCTTAATGATGACCATAATATTCATCATAATTATACCAAGATCCATAATAATCATAGTAACCATAATAATAAACATAATAAGCTTTGAAATAATCATAATAACCGTTATACAAGCCATAGTAACCATAATAATCATAATAACTATAATAATCAGATTAGTCATAATAATAACCGTAATAAACTTGGAAATAATCATATTTATCGTTATAATAGCAATAATAACCATAAAAATCATAATAGCCATAATAATCTCAATGTAGATCATAATCATCATACTGGCAGCCATAATAATCATAGTGATCATCATAATAACTACAATAATGATAATAATCGTAATTGTAATGTTAATAAGCATAGCAATAATCACAATAATCATAGTAACCATAATAATCTTAATGATGATCATAATATCCATGATAATTATACCAAGATCCGTAATAATCATAATAATCATAATAATAACCATAATGGGTTCGGAAATAATCATAATACACATTATACTAGCCATAACAACCATAATAGTCATAATAGCCATAATAATCATAATAGTCGTAATAATAACAATAATGAACTAGGAAATAATCGTAATAATCATTATAATAGTCATAATAGTCATAAAAATCACAATAGCCATAATAATCAGAATGGTGATCATAATAATCATACTAACAACCATAATGATCATAGTAATCATCATAATAAACAGAATAGTCATGGAAATAATCTTAATAATAGTTATTATTAACGTAATAACCATAATCACCTTAATAACCATAATGATCTCAATGATGACCCTAATATTCATCATAATTATACCTAGACATATAATAATCAGAGTAATCATAATAATAAACATAATAAGCTTTGAAATAATCATAATAACCTTTATACTAGCCATAATAACCATAATAATCATAATAACTAGAGTAATCATAATAGTCATAATAATCGCAATAACCATAATGATCTTAATGATGGTCATTATATTCATCATAATTATACCAAGATCCATAATAATCATAGTAACCATAATAATAAACATAATAAGCTTTGAAATAATCATAATAACCGTTATACTAGCCATAGTAGCAATAATAATCATAATAACCATACTCATCATAATAATTATAATAATAACCATAATAAGCTTTGAAATAATCATAATAACCGTTATACTAGCCATAGTAACCATAATAATCATAATAACTATAATAATCGTATTAGTCATAATAATAACCGCAATAAACATGGAAATAATCATATTTATCGTTATAATAGCAATAATAACCATAAAAATCAAAATAGCCATAATAATCTGAATGTTGATCATAATAATCATACTAACAGCCATAATAATCATAGTGATCTTCATAATAACTACAATTATCATAATAATCGTAATTGTAATGTTAATAAGCATAGCAATAATCACAATAATCATAGAACCCATAATAATCTTAATGATGATCATTATATCCATGATAATTATACCAAGATCCGTAATAATCATAATAATCATAATAATAACCATAATGGGTTCGGAAATAATCATAATATACATTATACTAGCCATAACAACCATAATAGTCATAATAGCCATAATAATCATAATAGTCGTAATAATAACAATAATGAACTAGGAAATAATCGTAATAATCATTACAATAGCCATAATAGCCATAAAAATCACAATAGCCATAATAATCTGAATGGTGATCATAATAATCATACTAACAACCATAATGATCATAGTAATCATCATAATAAACAGAATAGTCTTGGAAAGAATCTTAATAATTGTTATTATTAACGTAATAACCATAATCACCTTAATAACCATAATGATCTCAATGATGACCATAATATTCATCATAATTATACTAAGACAAATAATAATCAGAGTAATCATAACAGTAAACATAACAAGCTTTGAAATAAGCATAATAACCTTTATACTAGCCATAATAATCATAATAACTATAATAATCATACTAGTCATAATAATAACCATAATAAACTTGGAAATAATCATATTTATCATTATAATAGCTATAATAACCATAAAAATCATAATAGCCATAATAATCTGGATGTTGATCCTAATAATCATACTAACAACCATAATGATCATAGTGATCATCGTAATAACTACAATAATCATAATAATCGTAATTGTAATGTTAATAAGCTTAGCAATAATCACAATAATCATAGTAACCATAATGATCTTAATGATGACCATAATATTCATCATAATTATACCAAGATCCATAATAATCATAGTAACCATAATAATAAACATAATAAGCTTTGAAATAATCATAATAACCGTTATACTAGCCATAGTAACCATAATAATCATAATAACTATAATAATCATATTAGTCATAATAATAACCGTAATAAACTTGGAAATAATCATATTTATCGTTATAATAGCAATAATAACCATAAAAATCATAATAGCCATAATAATCTCAATGTAGATCATAATCATCATACTGACAGCCATAATAATCATAGTGATCATCATAATAACTACAATAATGATAATAATCGTAATTGTAATGTTAATAAGCATAGCAATAATCACAATAATCATAGTAACCATAATAATCTTAATGATGACCATAATATCCATGATAATTATACCAAGATCCGTAATAATCATAATAATCATAATAATAACCATAATGGGTTCGGAAATAATCATAATACACATTATACTAGCCATAACAACCATAATAGTCATAATAGCCACAATAATCATAATAGTCGTAATAATAACAATAATGAACTAGGAAATAATCGTAATAATCATTATAATAGTCATAATAGTCATAAAAATCACAATAGCCATAATAATCAGAATGGTGATCATAATAATCATACTAACAACCATAATGATCATAGTAATCATCATAATAAACAGAATAGTCATGGAAATAATCTTAATAATAGTTATTATTAACGTAATAACCATAATCACCTTAATAACCATAATGATCTCAATGATCACCCTAATATTCATCATAATTATACCTAGACATATAATAATCAGAGTAATCATAATAATAAACATAATAAGCTTTGAAATAATCATAATAACCTTTATACTAGCCATAATAACCATAATAATCATAATAACTAGAGTAATCATAATAGTCATAATAATCGCAATAACCATAATGATCTTAATGATGGTCATTATATTCATCATAATTATACCAAGATCCATAATAATCATAGTAACCATAATAATAAACATAATAAGCTTTGAAATAATCATAATAACCGTTATACTAGCCATAGTAGCAATAATAATCATAATAACCATACTCATCATAATAATTATAATAATAACCATAATAAGCTTGGAAATAATCATAATAAGCATTATACTAGCCATAATAATCATAATAACCATAATAACTATAATAATCATGGTAGTCATAATAATAACCATAACAAACTTGGAAATAATCATATTTATCGTTATAATACAAATAATAACCATAAAAATCAAAATAGCCATAATAATCTGAATGTTGATCATAATAATCATACTAACAGCCATAATAATCATAGTGATCTTCATAATAACTACAATTATCATAATAATCGTAATTGTAATGTTAATAAGCATAGCAATAATCACAATAATCATAGAACCCATAATAATCTTAATGATGATCATTATATCCATGATAATTATACCAAGATCCGTAATAATCATAATAATCATAATAATAACCATAATGGGTTCGGAAATAATCATAATATACATTATACTAGCCATAACAACCATAATAGTCATAATAGCCATAATAATCATAATAGTCGTAATAATAACAATAATGAACTAGGAAATAATCGTAATAATCATTACAATAGCCATAATAGCCATAAAAATCACAATAGCCATAATAATCTGAATGGTGATCATAATAATCATACTAACAACCATAATGATCATAGTAATCATCATAATAAACAGAATAGTCTTGGAAAGAATCTTAATAATTGTTATTATTAACGTAATAACCATAATCACCTTAATAACCATAATGATCTCAATGATGACCATAATATTCATCATAATTATACTAAGACAAATAATAATCAGAGTAATCATAACAGTAAACATAACAAGCTTTGAAATAAGCATAATAACCTTTATACTAGCCATAATAATCATAATAACTATAATAATCATACTAGTCATAATAATAACCATAATAAACTTGGAAATAATCATATTTATCATTATAATAGCTATAATAACCATAAAAATCATAATAGCCATAATAATCTGGATGTTGATCCTAATAATCATACTAACAACCATAATGATCATAGTGATCATCGTAATAACTACAATAATCATAATAATCGTAATTGTAATGTTAATAAGCTTAGCAATAATCACAATAATCATAGTAACCATAATGATCTTAATGATGACCATAATATTCATCATAATTATACCAAGATCCATAATAATCATAGTAACCATAATAATAAACATAATAAGCTTTGAAATAATCATAATAACCGTTATACTAGCCATAGTAACCATAATAATCATAATAACTATAATAATCATATTAGTCATAATAATAACCGTAATAAACTTGGAAATAATCATATTTATCGTTATAATAGCAATAATAACCATAAAAATCATAATAGCCATAATAATCTCAATGTAGATCATAATCATCATACTGACAGCCATAATAATCATAGTGATCATCATAATAACTACAATAATGATAATAATCGTAATTGTAATGTTAATAAGCATAGCAATAATCACAATAATCATAGTAACCATAATAATCTTAATGATGACCATAATATCCATGATAATTATACCAAGATCCGTAATAATCATAATAATCATAATAATAACCATAATGGGTTCGGAAATAATCATAATACACATTATACTAGCCATAACAACCATAATAGTCATAATAGCCACAATAATCATAATAGTCGTAATAATAACAATAATGAACTAGGAAATAATCGTAATAATCATTATAATAGTCATAATAGTCATAAAAATCACAATAGCCATAATAATCAGAATGGTGATCATAATAATCATACTAACAACCATAATGATCATAGTAATCATCATAATAAACAGAATAGTCATGGAAATAATCTTAATAATAGTTATTATTAACGTAATAACCATAATCACCTTAATAACCATAATGATCTCAATGATGACCCTAATATTCATCATAATTATACCTAGACATATAATAATCAGAGTAATCATAATAATAAACATAATAAGCTTTGAAATAATCATAATAACCTTTATACTAGCCATAATAACCATAATAATCATAATAACTAGAGTAATCATAATAGTCATAATAATCGCAATAACCATAATGATCTTAATGATGGTCACTATATTCATCATAATTATACCAAGATCCATAATAATCATAGTAACCATAATAATAAACATAATAAGCTTTGAAATAATCATAATAACCGTTATACTAGCCATAGTAGCAATAATAATCATAATAACCATACTCATCATAATAATTATAATAATAACCATAATAAGCTTGGAAATAATCATAATAAGCATTATACTAGCCATAATAATCATAATAACCATAATAACTATAATAATCATGGTAGTCATAATAATAACCATAATAAACTTGGAAATAATCATATTTATCGTTATAATACAAATAATAACCATAAAAATCAAAATAGCCATAATAATCTGAATGTTGATCATAATAATCATACTAACAGCCATAATAATCATAGTGATCTTCATAATAACTACAATTATCATAATAATCGTAATTGTAATGTTAATAAGCATAGCAATAATCACAATAATCATAGAACCCATAATAATCTTAATGATGATCATTATATCCATGATAATTATACCAAGATCCGTAATAATCATAATAATCATAATAATAACCATAATGGGTTCGGAAATAATCATAATATACATTATACTAGCCATAACAACCATAATAGTCATAATAGCCATAATAATCATAATAGTCGTAATAATAACAATAATGAACTAGGAAATAATCGTAATAATCATTACAATAGCCATAATAGCCATAAAAATCACAATAGCCATAATAATCTGAATGGTGATCATAATAATCATACTAACAACCATAATGATCATAGTAATCATCATAATAAACAGAATAGTCATGGAAAGAATCTTAATAATTGTTATTATTAATGTAATAACCATAATCACCTTAATAACCATAATGATCTCAATGATGACCATAATATTCATCATAATTATACTAAGACAAATAATAATCAGAGTAATCATAACAGTAAACATAACAAGCTTTGAAATAAGCATAATAACCTTTATACTAGCCATAATAACCATAATAATCATAATAACTAGAGTAATCATAATAGTCATAATAATCGCAATAACCATAATGATCTTAATGATGATCATCATATTCATCATAATTATACCAAGATCCATAATAATCATAGTAACCATAATAATAAACATAATAAGCTTTGAAATAATCATAATAATCGTTATACTAGCCATAGTAGCGATAATAATTATAATAACCATAATCATCATAATAATTATATTAATAAACATAATAAGCTTGGAAATAATCATCATAAGCATTATACTAGCCATAATAATCATAATAATCATAATAACGATAATAATCATAATAGTCATAATAATAACCATAATAAACTTTGAAATAATCATATTTATCATTGTAATAGCAATAATAACCATAAAAATCATAATAGCCATAATAATCTGAATGTTGATCATAATAATCATACTAACAGCCGTAATAATCATAGTGATCATCATAATAACTACAATTATCATAATAATCGTAATTGTAATGTTAATAAGCATAGCAATAATCACAATAATCATAGAACCCATAATAATCTTAATGATGATCATTATATCCATGATAATTATACCAAGATCCGTAATAATCATAGTAACCATAATAATAAACATAATAAGCTTTGAAATAATCATAATAACCGTTATACTAGCCATAGTAACCATAATAATCATAATAACTATAATAATCATATTAGTCATAATAATAACCGTAATAAACTTGGAAATAATCATATTTATCGTTATAATAGCAATAATAACCATAAAAATCATAATAGCCATAATAATCTCAATGTAGATCATAATCATCATACTGACAGCCATAATAATCATAGTGATCATCATAATAACTACAATAATGATAATAATCGTAATTGTAATGTTAATAAGCATAGCAATAATCACAATAATCATAGTAACCATAATAATCTTAATGATGACCATAATATCCATGATAATTATACCAAGATCCGTAATAATCATAATAATCATAATAATAACCATAATGGGTTCGGAAATAATCATAATACACATTATACTAGCCATAACAACCATAATAGTCATAATAGCCACAATAATCATAATAGTCGTAATAATAACAATAATGAACTAGGAAATAATCGTAATAATCATTATAATAGTCATAATAGTCATAAAAATCACAATAGCCATAATAATCAGAATGGTGATCATAATAATCATACTAACAACCATAATGATCATAGTAATCATCATAATAAACAGAATAGTCATGGAAATAATCTTAATAATAGTTATTATTAACGTAATAACCATAATCACCTTAATAACCATAATGATCTCAATGATGACCCTAATATTCATCATAATTATACCTAGACATATAATAATCAGAGTAATCATAATAATAAACATAATAAGCTTTGAAATAATCATAATAACCTTTATACTAGCCATAATAACCATAATAATCATAATAACTAGAGTAATCATAATAGTCATAATAATCGCAATAACCATAATGATCTTAATGATGGTCACTATATTCATCATAATTATACCAAGATCCATAATAATCATAGTAACCATAATAATAAACATAATAAGCTTTGAAATAATCATAATAACCGTTATACTAGCCATAGTAGCAATAATAATCATAATAACCATACTCATCATAATAATTATAATAATAACCATAATAAGCTTGGAAATAATCATAATAAGCATTATACTAGCCATAATAATCATAATAACCATAATAACTATAATAATCATGGTAGTCATAATAATAACCATAATAAACTTGGAAATAATCATATTTATCGTTATAATACAAATAATAACCATAAAAATCAAAATAGCCATAATAATCTGAATGTTGATCATAATAATCATACTAACAGCCATAATAATCATAGTGATCTTCATAATAACTACAATTATCATAATAATCGTAATTGTAATGTTAATAAGCATAGCAATAATCACAATAATCATAGAACCCATAATAATCTTAATGATGATCATTATATCCATGATAATTATACCAAGATCCGTAATAATCATAATAATCATAATAATAACCATAATGGGTTCGGAAATAATCATAATATACATTATACTAGCCATAACAACCATAATAGTCATAATAGCCATAATAATCATAATAGTCGTAATAATAACAATAATGAACTAGGAAATAATCGTAATAATCATTACAATAGCCATAATAGCCATAAAAATCACAATAGCCATAATAATCTGAATGGTGATCATAATAATCATACTAACAACCATAATGATCATAGTAATCATCATAATAAACAGAATAGTCATGGAAAGAATCTTAATAATTGTTATTATTAATGTAATAACCATAATCACCTTAATAACCATAATGATCTCAATGATGACCATAATATTCATCATAATTATACTAAGACAAATAATAATCAGAGTAATCATAACAGTAAACATAACAAGCTTTGAAATAAGCATAATAACCTTTATACTAGCCATAATAACCATAATAATCATAATAACTAGAGTAATCATAATAGTCATAATAATCGCAATAACCATAATGATCTTAATGATGATCATCATATTCATCATAATTATACCAAGATCCATAATAATCATAGTAACCATAATAATAAACATAATAAGCTTTGAAATAATCATAATAATCGTTATACTAGCCATAGTAGCGATAATAATTATAATAACCATAATCATCATAATAATTATATTAATAAACATAATAAGCTTGGAAATAATCATCATAAGCATTATACTAGCCATAATAATCATAATAATCATAATAACGATAATAATCATAATAGTCATAATAATAACCATAATAAACTTTGAAATAATCATATTTATCATTGTAATAGCAATAATAACCATAAAAATCATAATAGCCATAATAATCTGAATGTTGATCATAATAATCATACTAACAGCCGTAATAATCATAGTGATCATCATAATAACTACAATTATCATAATAATCGTAATTGTAATGTTAATAAGCATAGCAATAATCACAATAATCATAGAACCCATAATAATCTTAATGATGATCATTATATCCATGATAATTATACCAAGATCCGTAATAATCATAACAATCATAATAATAACCATAATAGGTTCGGAAATAATCATAATATACATTATACTACCCCTAACAACTATAATAGCCATAATAGCCATAATAATAATAATAGTCGTAATAATAACAATAATGAACTTGGAAATAATCGTAATAATCATTATAATAGCCATAATAGCAATAAAAATAACAATAGCCGTAATAATCTGAATGGTGGTCATAATAATCATACTAACAACCATAATGATCATAGTAATCATCACAATAAACAGAATAGTCATGGAAATAATCTTAATAATCATTAGGATTATCGTAATAACCATAATCATCGTAATAACCATAATGATCTTAATGATGACCATAATATTCATCATAATTATACCAGGAACCATAATAATCATAGCAACCATAATAATAAACATAATAAGCTTTGAAATAATCATAATAACCGTTATACAAGCCATAGTAACCATAATAATCATAATACCTGTAATAATCATAATAGTGATAATAATAACCGTAATAAACTTGGAAATAATCATATTTATCATTATAATAGCAATAATAATCATAAGAATCATAATAGCCATAATAATCTGAATGTTGGTCCTAATAATCATACTAACAACCATAATAATCATAGTGATCATCATAATAACTACAAATAATCATAATAATCGTAATTGTAATGTTAATAAGTGTAGCAATAATAACAATAATCATAGTAACCATAATAATTTTAATGATGATCATAATATCCATGATAATTATACCAAGTTCCGTAATAATCATAATAATCATAATAATAACCCTAATGTGTTCGGAAATAATCATAATATACTTTATACTAGCCATAACAACCATAATAGTCATAATAGCCATAATAATCATAATAGTCGTAATAATAACCATAATGAACTTGGAAATAATCGTAATAATCATTACAATAGCCATAATAGCCATAAAAATCACAATAGCCATAATAATCTGAGTGGTGATCATAATAATCATACTAACAACCATAATGGTCATAGTAATCATCATAATAAACAGAATAGTCATGGAAATAACCTTAATAACCATTATTATTAACGTAATAACCATAATCATCGTAATAACCTTAATGATCTTAATGATGATCATAATATTCATCATAATTATACCTAGACATATAATAATCAGAGTAATCATAATAATAAACATAATAGGCTCTGAAATAATCATAATAACCTTTATACTAGCCATAATAACCATAATAATCATAACAACTAGAGTAATCATAATAGTCATAATAATCGCAATAACCATAATGATCTTAATGATGATCATTATATTCATCATAATTATACCAAGATCCATAATAATCATAGTAACCATAATAATAAACATAATAAGCTTTGAAATAATCATAATAACCGTTATACTAGCCATAGTAGCCATAATAATTATAATAACCATAATCATCATAATAATTATATTAATAACCATAATAAGTTTGGAAATAATCATCATAAGCATTATACTAGCCATAATAATCATAATAATCATAATAACTATAATAATCATTATAGTCATAATAATAACCATAATAAACTTGGAAATAATCATATTTATCATTATAATAGCTATAATAACCATAAAAATCATAATAGCCATAATAATCTGGATGTTGATCCTAATAATCATACTAACAACCATAATAATCATAGTGATCATCATAATAACTACAATAATCATAATAATCGCAATTGTAATGTTAATAAGCATAGCAATAATCACAATAATCATAGTAACCATAATAATCTTAATGATGATCATAATATCCATGATAATTATACCAAGATCCGTAATAATCATAATAATCATTATAATAACCATAATGGGTTCGGAAATAATCATAATATACAATATACTAGCCATATCAGCCATAATAGTCATAATAGCCATAATAATCATAATAGTCGTAATAATAACAATAATGAACTTGGAAATAATCGTAATAATCATTATAATAGTCATAATAGCCATAAAAATCACAATAGCCATAATAATCAGAATGGTGATCATAATAATCATACTAACAACCATAATGATCATAGTAATCATCATAATAAACAGAATAGTCATGGAAATAATCTTAATAATAGTTATTATTAACGTAATAACCATAATCACCTTAATAACCATAATGATCTCAATGATGACCCTAATATTCATCATAATTATACCTAGACATATAATAATCAGAGTAATCATAATAATAAACATAATAAGCTTTGAAATAATCATAATAACCTTTATACTAGCCATAATAACTATAATAATCATAATAACTAGAGTAATCATAATAGTCATAATAATCGCAATAACCATAATGATCTTAATGATGGTCATTATATTCATCATAATTATACCAAGATCCATAATAATCATAGTAACCATAATAATAAACATAATAAGCTTTGAAATAATCATAATAACCGTTATACTAGCCATAGTAGCAATAATAATCATAATAACCATACTCATCATAATAATTATAATAATAACCATAATAAGCTTGGAAATAATCATAATAAGCATTATACTAGCCATAATAATCATAATAACCATAATAACTATAATAATCATGGTAGTCATAATAATAACCATAATAAACTTGGAAATAATCATATTTATCGTTATAATACAAATAATAACCATAAAAAATCAAAATAGCCATAATAATCTGAATGTTGATCATAATAATCATACTAACAGCCATAATAATCATAGTGATCTTCATAATAACTACAATTATCATAATAATCGTAATTGTAATGTTAATAAGCATAGCAATAATCACAATAATCATAGAACCCATAATAATCTTAATGATGATCATTATATCCATGATAATTATACCAAGATCCGTAATAATCATAATAATCATAATAATAACCATAATGGGTTCGGAAATAATCATAATATACATTATACTTGCCATAACAACCATAATAGTCATAATAGCCATAATAATCATAATAGTCGTAATAATAACAATAATGAACTAGGAAATAATCGTAATAATCATTACAATAGCCATAATAGCCATAAAAATCACAATAGCCATAATAATCTGAATGGTGATCATAATAATCATACTAACAACCATAATGATCATAGTAATCATCATAATAAACAGAATAGTCATGGAAAGAATCTTAATAATTGTTATTATTAATGTAATAACCATAATCACCTTAATAACCATAATGATCTCAATGATGACCATAATATTCATCATAATTATACTAAGACAAATAATAATCAGAGTAATCATAACAGTAAACATAACAAGCTTTGAAATAAGCATAATAACCTTTATACTAGCCATAATAACCATAATAATCATAATAACTAGAGTAATCATAATAGTCATAATAATCGCAATAACCATAATGATCTTAATGATGATCATCATATTCATCATAATTATACCAAGATCCATAATAATCATAGTAACCATAATAATAAACATAATAAGCTTTGAAATAATCATAATAATCGTTATACTAGCCATAGTAGCGATAATAATTATAATAACCATAATCATCATAATAATTATATTAATAAACATAATAAGCTTGGAAATAATCATCATAAGCATTATACTAGCCATAATAATCATAATAATCATAATAACTATAATAATCATAATAGTCATAATAATAACCATAATAAACATTGAAATAATCATATTTATCATTGTAATAGCAATAATAACCATAAAAATAATAATAGCCATAATAATCTGAATGTTGATCATAATAATCATACTAACAGCCATAATAATCATAGTGATCATCATAATAACTACAATTATCATAATAATCGTAATTGTAATGTTAATAAGCATAGCAATAATCACAATAATCATAGAACCCATAATAATCTTAATGATGATCATTATATCCATGATAATTATACCAAGATCCGTAATAATCATAACAATCATAATAATAACCATAATAGGTTCGGAAATAATCATAATATACATTATACTACCCCTAACAACTATAATAGCCATAATAGCCATAATAATAATAATAGTCGTAATAATAACAATAATGAACTTGGAAATAATCGTAATAATCATTATAATAGCCATAATAGCAATAAAAATAACAATAGCCGTAATAATCTGAATGGTGGTCATAATAATCATACTAACAACCATAATGATCATAGTAATCATCACAATAAACAGAATAGTCATGGAAATAATCTTAATAATCATTAGGATTATCGTAATAACCATAATCATCGTAATAACCATAATGATCTTAATGATGACCATAATATTCATCATAATTATACCAGGAACCATAATAATCATAGCAACCATAATAATAAACATAATAAGCTTTGAAATAATCATAATAACCGTTATACAAGCCATAGTAACCATAATAATCATAATACCTGTAATAATCATAATAGTGATAATAATAACCTTAATAAACTTGGAAATAATCATATTTATCATTATAATAGCAATAATAATCATAAGAATCATAATAGCCATAATAATCTGAATGTTGGTCCTAATAATCATACTAACAACCATAATAATCATAGTGATCATCATAATAACTACAAATAATCATAATAATCGTAATTGTAATGTTAATAAGTGTAGCAATAATAACAATAATCATAGTAACCATAATAATTTTAATGATGATCATAATATCCATGATAATTATACCAAGTCCGTAATAATCATAATAATCATTATAATAACCATAATGGGTTCGGAAATAATCATAATATACAATATACTAGCCATATCAGCCATAATAGTCATAATAGCCATAATAATCATAATAGTCGTAATAATAACAATAATGAACTTGGAAATAATCGTAATAATCATTATAATAGTCATAATAGCCATAAAAATCACAATAGCCATAATGATCAGAATGGTGATCATAATAATCATACTAACAACCATAATGGTCATAGTAATCATCATAATAAACAGAATAGTCATGGAAATAACCTTAATAACCATTATTATTAACGTAATAACCATAATCATCGTAATAACCTTAATGATCTTAATGATGATCATAATATTCATCATAATTATACCTAGACATATAATAATCAGAGTAATCATAATAATAAACATAATAGGCTTTGAAATAATCATAATAACCTTTATACTAGCCATAATAACCATAATAATCATAACAACTAGAGTAATCATAATAGTCATAATAATCGCAATAACCATAATGATCTTAATGATGATCATTATATTCATCATAATTATACCAAGATCCATAATAATCATAGTAACCATAATAATAAACATAATAAGCTTTGAAATAATCATAATAACCGTTATACTAGCCATAGTAGACATAATAATTATAATAACCATAATCATCATAATAATTATATTAATAACCATAATAAGTTTGGAAATAATCATCATAAGCATTATACTAGCCATAATAATCATAATAATCATAATAACTATAATAATCATTATAGTCATAATAATAACCGTAATAAACATGGAAATAATCATATTTATCGTTATAATAGCAATAATAATCATAAGAATCATAATAGCCATAATAATCTGAATGTTGGTCCTAATAATCATACTAACAACCATAATAATCATAGTGATCATCATAATAACTACAAATAATCATAATAATCGTAATTGTAATGTTAATAAGTGTAGCAATAATAACAATAATCATAGTAACCATAATAATCTTAATGATGATAATAATATCCATGATAATTATACCAAGATCCGTAATAATCATAATAATCATAATAATAACCATAATGGGTTCGGAAATAATCATAATACACATTATACTAGCCATAACAACCATAATAGTCATAATAGCCATAATAATCATAATAGTCGTAATAATAACAATAATGAACTAGGAAATAATCGTAATAATCATTATAATAGTCATAATAGTCATAAAAATCACAATAGCCATAATAATCAGAATGGTGATCATAATAATCATACTAACAACCATAATGATCATAGTAATCATCATAATAAACAGAATAGTCATGGAAATAATCTTAATAATAGTTATTATTAACGTAATATCCATAATCACCTTAATAACCATAATGATCTCAATGATGACCATAATATTCATCATAATTATACTAAGACAAATAATAATCAGAGTAATCATAACAGTAAACATAACAAGCTTTGAAATAAGCATAATAACCTTTATACTAGCCATAATAACCATAATAATCATAATAACTAGAGTAATCATAATAGTCATAATAATCGCAATAACCATAATGATCTTAATGATGATCATCATATTCATCATAATTATACCAAGATCCATAATAATCATAGTAACCATAATAATAAACATAATAAGCTTTGAAATAATCATAATAACCGTTATACTAGCCATAGTAGCCATAATAATCATAATAACCATACTCATCATAATAATTATAATAATAACCATAATAAGCTTGGAAATAATCATAATAAGCATTATACTAGCCATAATAATCATAATAACCATAATAACTATAATAATCATGGTAGTCATAATAATAACCATATTAAACTTGGAAATAATCATATTTATCGTTATAATAGTCATAATAGCTATAAACATCACAATAGCCATAATAATCAGAATGGTGATCATAATAATCATACTAACAACCATAATGATCATAGTGATCATCATAATAACTACAATAATCATAATAATCGTAATTGTAATGTTAATAAGCTTAGCAATAATCACAATAATCATAGTAACCGTAATAATCTTAATGATGATCATAATATTCATGATAATTATATCAAGATCCGTAATAATCATAATAAACATAATAATAACCATAATGGGTTCGGAAATAATCATAATATACATTATACTAGCCATAACAACCATAATAGTCATAATAGCCATAATAATCACAATAGTCGTAATAATAACAATATTGAGCTTGGAAATAATCGTAATAATCATTATAATAGCCATAATAGCAATAAAAATCACAATAGCCGTAATAATCTGAATGGTGGTCATAATAATCGTACTAACAATCATACTGATCATAGTAATCATCATAATAAACAGAATAGTCATGGAAATAATCTTAATAATCATTATGGTTATCGCAATAACCATAATCATCGTAATAACCATAATGATCTTAATGATGACCATAATATTCATCATAATTATACCAAGATCCATAATAATCATAGTAACCATAATAATAAACATAATAAGCTTTGAAATAATCATAATAACCGTTATACAAGCCATAGTAACCATAATAATCATAATAACTATAATAATCAGATTAGTCATAATAATAACCGTAATAAACTTGGAAATAATCATATTTATCGTTATAATAGCAATAATAACCATAAAAATCATAATAGCCATAATAATCTCAATGTAGATCATAATCATCATACTGGCAGCCATAATAATCATAGTGATCATCATAATAACTACAATAATGATAATAATCGTAATTGTAATGTTAATAAGCATAGCAATAATCACAATAATCATAGTAACCATAATAATCTTAATGATGATCATAATATCCATGATAATTATACCAAGATCCGTAATAATCATAATAATCATAATAATAACCATAATGGGTTCGGAAATAATCATAATACACATTATACTAGCCATAACAACCATAATAGTCATAATAGCCATAATAATCATAATAGTCGTAATAATAACAATAATGAACTAGGAAATAATCGTAATAATCATTATAATAGTCATAATAGTCATAAAAATCACAATAGCCATAATAATCAGAATGGTGATCATAATAATCATACTAACAACCATAATGATCATAGTAATCATCATAATAAACAGAATAGTCATGGAAATAATCTTAATAATAGTTATTATTAACGTAATAACCATAATCACCTTAATAACCATAATGATCTCAATGATGACCCTAATATTCATCATAATTATACCTAGACATATAATAATCAGAGTAATCATAATAATAAACATAATAAGCTTTGAAATAATCATAATAACCTTTATACTAGCCATAATAACCATAATAATCATAATAACTAGAGTAATCATAATAGTCATAATAATCGCAATAACCATAATGATCTTAATGATGGTCATTATATTCATCATAATTATACCAAGATCCATAATAATCATAGTAACCATAATAATAAACATAATAAGCTTTGAAATAATCATAATAACCGTTATACTAGCCATAGTAGCAATAATAATCATAATAACCATACTCATCATAATAATTATAATAATAACCATAATAAGCTTTGAAATAATCATAATAACCGTTATACTAGCCATAGTAACCATAATAATCATAATAACTATAATAATCGTATTAGTCATAATAATAACCGCAATAAACATGGAAATAATCATATTTATCGTTATAATAGCAATAATAACCATAAAAATCAAAATAGCCATAATAATCTGAATGTTGATCATAATAATCATACTAACAGCCATAATAATCATAGTGATCTTCATAATAACTACAATTATCATAATAATCGTAATTGTAATGTTAATAAGCATAGCAATAATCACAATAATCATAGAACCCATAATAATCTTAATGATGATCATTATATCCATGATAATTATACCAAGATCCGTAATAATCATAATAATCATAATAATAACCATAATGGGTTCGGAAATAATCATAATATACATTATACTAGCCATAACAACCATAATAGTCATAATAGCCATAATAATCATAATAGTCGTAATAATAACAATAATGAACTAGGAAATAATCGTAATAATCATTACAATAGCCATAATAGCCATAAAAATCACAATAGCCATAATAATCTGAATGGTGATCATAATAATCATACTAACAACCATAATGATCATAGTAATCATCATAATAAACAGAATAGTCTTGGAAAGAATCTTAATAATTGTTATTATTAACGTAATAACCATAATCACCTTAATAACCATAATGATCTCAATGATGACCATAATATTCATCATAATTATACTAAGACAAATAATAATCAGAGTAATCATAACAGTAAACATAACAAGCTTTGAAATAAGCATAATAACCTTTATACTAGCCATAATAATCATAATAACTATAATAATCATACTAGTCATAATAATAACCATAATAAACTTGGAAATAATCATATTTATCATTATAATAGCTATAATAACCATAAAAATCATAATAGCCATAATAATCTGGATGTTGATCCTAATAATCATACTAACAACCATAATGATCATAGTGATCATCGTAATAACTACAATAATCATAATAATCGTAATTGTAATGTTAATAAGCTTAGCAATAATCACAATAATCATAGTAACCATAATGATCTTAATGATGACCATAATATTCATCATAATTATACCAAGATCCATAATAATCATAGTAACCATAATAATAAACATAATAAGCTTTGAAATAATCATAATAACCGTTATACTAGCCATAGTAACCATAATAATCATAATAACTATAATAATCATATTAGTCATAATAATAACCGTAATAAACTTGGAAATAATCATATTTATCGTTATAATAGCAATAATAACCATAAAAATCATAATAGCCATAATAATCTCAATGTAGATCATAATCATCATACTGACAGCCATAATAATCATAGTGATCATCATAATAACTACAATAATGATAATAATCGTAATTGTAATGTTAATAAGCATAGCAATAATCACAATAATCATAGTAACCATAATAATCTTAATGATGACCATAATATCCATGATAATTATACCAAGATCCGTAATAATCATAATAATCATAATAATAACCATAATGGGTTCGGAAATAATCATAATACACATTATACTAGCCATAACAACCATAATAGTCATAATAGCCACAATAATCATAATAGTCGTAATAATAACAATAATGAACTAGGAAATAATCGTAATAATCATTATAATAGTCATAATAGTCATAAAAATCACAATAGCCATAATAATCAGAATGGTGATCATAATAATCATACTAACAACCATAATGATCATAGTAATCATCATAATAAACAGAATAGTCATGGAAATAATCTTAATAATAGTTATTATTAACGTAATAACCATAATCACCTTAATAACCATAATGATCTCAATGATCACCCTAATATTCATCATAATTATACCTAGACATATAATAATCAGAGTAATCATAATAATAAACATAATAAGCTTTGAAATAATCATAATAACCTTTATACTAGCCATAATAACCATAATAATCATAATAACTAGAGTAATCATAATAGTCATAATAATCGCAATAACCATAATGATCTTAATGATGGTCATTATATTCATCATAATTATACCAAGATCCATAATAATCATAGTAACCATAATAATAAACATAATAAGCTTTGAAATAATCATAATAACCGTTATACTAGCCATAGTAGCAATAATAATCATAATAACCATACTCATCATAATAATTATAATAATAACCATAATAAGCTTGGAAATAATCATAATAAGCATTATACTAGCCATAATAATCATAATAACCATAATAACTATAATAATCATGGTAGTCATAATAATAACCATAACAAACTTGGAAATAATCATATTTATCGTTATAATACAAATAATAACCATAAAAATCAAAATAGCCATAATAATCTGAATGTTGATCATAATAATCATACTAACAGCCATAATAATCATAGTGATCTTCATAATAACTACAATTATCATAATAATCGTAATTGTAATGTTAATAAGCATAGCAATAATCACAATAATCATAGAACCCATAATAATCTTAATGATGATCATTATATCCATGATAATTATACCAAGATCCGTAATAATCATAATAATCATAATAATAACCATAATGGGTTCGGAAATAATCATAATATACATTATACTAGCCATAACAACCATAATAGTCATAATAGCCATAATAATCATAATAGTCGTAATAATAACAATAATGAACTAGGAAATAATCGTAATAATCATTACAATAGCCATAATAGCCATAAAAATCACAATAGCCATAATAATCTGAATGGTGATCATAATAATCATACTAACAACCATAATGATCATAGTAATCATCATAATAAACAGAATAGTCTTGGAAAGAATCTTAATAATTGTTATTATTAACGTAATAACCATAATCACCTTAATAACCATAATGATCTCAATGATGACCATAATATTCATCATAATTATACTAAGACAAATAATAATCAGAGTAATCATAACAGTAAACATAACAAGCTTTGAAATAAGCATAATAACCTTTATACTAGCCATAATAATCATAATAACTATAATAATCATACTAGTCATAATAATAACCATAATAAACTTGGAAATAATCATATTTATCATTATAATAGCTATAATAACCATAAAAATCATAATAGCCATAATAATCTGGATGTTGATCCTAATAATCATACTAACAACCATAATGATCATAGTGATCATCGTAATAACTACAATAATCATAATAATCGTAATTGTAATGTTAATAAGCTTAGCAATAATCACAATAATCATAGTAACCATAATGATCTTAATGATGACCATAATATTCATCATAATTATACCAAGATCCATAATAATCATAGTAACCATAATAATAAACATAATAAGCTTTGAAATAATCATAATAAGCATTATACTAGCCATAATAATCTTAATAACCATAATAGCTATAATAATCATGGTAGTCATAATAATAACCATAATAAACTGGGAAATAATCATATTTATCGTTATAATACAAATAATAACCATAAAAATCAAAATAGCCATAATAATCTGAATGTTGATCATAATAATCATACTAACAGCCATAATAATCATAGTGATCTTCATAATAACTACAATTATCATAATAATCGTAATTGTAATGTTAATAAGCATAGCAATAATCACAATAATCATAGAACCCATAATAATCTTAATGATGATCATTATATCCATGATAATAATACCAAGATCCGTAATAATCATAATAATCATAATAATAACCATAATGGGTTCGGAAATAATCATAATATACATTATACTAGCCATAACAACCATAATAGTCATAATAGCCATAATAATCATAATAGTCGTAATAATAACAATAATGAACTAGGAAATAATCGTAATAATCATTACAATAGCCATAATAGCCATAAAAATCACAATAGCCATAATAATCTGAATGGTGATCATAATAATCATACTAACAACCATAATGATCATAGTAATCATCATAATAAACAGAATAGTCATGGAAAGAATCTTAATAATTGTTATTATTAATGTAATAACCATAATCACCTTAATAACCATAATGATCTCAATGATGACCATAATATTCATCATAATTATACTAAGACAAATAATAATCAGAGTAATCATAACAGTAAACATAACAAGCTTTGAAATAAGCATAATAACCTTTATACTAGCCATAATAACCATAATAATCATAATAACTAGAGTAATCATAATAGTCATAATAATCGCAATAACCATAATGATCTTAATGATGATCATCATATTCATCATAATTATACCAAGATCCATAATAATCATAGTAACCATAATAATAAACATAATAAGCTTTGAAATAATCATAATAATCGTTATACTAGCCATAGTAGCGATAATAATTATAATAACCATAATCATCATAATAATTATATTAATAAACATAATAAGCTTGGAAATAATCATCATAAGCATTATACTAGCCATAATAATCATAATAATCATAATAACTATAATAATCATAATAGTCATAATAATAACCATAATAAACTTTGAAATAATCATATTTATCATTGTAATAGCAATAATAACCATAAAAATAATAATAGCCATAATAATCTGAATGTTGATCATAATAATCATACTAACAGCCATAATAATCATAGTGATCATCATAATAACTACAATTATCATAATAATCGTAATTGTAATGTTAATAAGCATAGCAATAATCACAATAATCATAGAACCCATAATAATCTTAATGATGATCATTATATCCATGATAATTATACCAAGATCCGTAATAATCATAACAATCATAATAATAACCATAATAGGTTCGGAAATAATCATAATATACATTATACTACCCCTAACAACTATAATAGCCATAATAGCCATAATAATAATAATAGTCGTAATAATAACAATAATGAACTTGGAAATAATCGTAATAATCATTATAATAGCCATAATAGCAATAAAAATAACAATAGCCGTAATAATCTGAATGGTGGTCATAATAATCATACTAACAACCATAATGATCATAGTAATCATCACAATAAACAGAATAGTCATGGAAATAATCTTAATAATCATTAGGATTATCGTAATAACCATAATCATCGTAATAACCATAATGATCTTAATGATGACCATAATATTCATCATAATTATACCAGGAACCATAATAACCATAGCAACCATAATAATAAACATAATAAGCTTTGAAATAATCATAATAACCGTTATACAAGCCATAGTAACCATAATAATCATAATACCTGTAATAATCATAATAGTGATAATAATAACCTTAATAAACTTGGAAATAATCATATTTATCATTATAATAGCAATAATAATCATAAGAATCATAATAGCCATAATAATCTGAATGTTGGTCCTAATAATCATACTAACAACCATAATAATCATAGTGATCATCATAATAACTACAAATAATCATAATAATCGTAATTGTAATGTTAATAAGTGTAGCAATAATAACAATAATCATAGTAACCATAATAATTTTAATGATGATCATAATATCCATGATAATTATACCAAGTCCGTAATAATCATAATAATCATTATAATAACCATAATGGGTTCGGAAATAATCATAATATACAATATACTAGCCATATCAGCCATAATAGTCATAATAGCCATAATAATCATAATAGTCGTAATAATAACAATAATGAACTTGGAAATAATCGTAATAATCATTATAATAGTCATAATAGCCATAAAAATCACAATAGCCATAATGATCAGAATGGTGATCATAATAATCATACTAACAACCATAATGGTCATAGTAATCATCATAATAAACAGAATAGTCATGGAAATAACCTTAATAACCATTATTATTAACGTAATAACCATAATCATCGTAATAACCTTAATGATCTTAATGATGATCATAATATTCATCATAATTATACCTAGACATATAATAATCAGAGTAATCATAATAATAAACATAATAGGCTTTGAAATAATCATAATAACCTTTATACTAGCCATAATAACCATAATAATCATAACAACTAGAGTAATCATAATAGTCATAATAATCGCAATAACCATAATGATCTTAATGATGATCATTATATTCATCATAATTATACCAAGATCCATAATAATCATAGTAACCATAATAATAAACATAATAAGCTTTGAAATAATCATAATAACCGTTATACTAGCCATAGTAGACATAATAATTATAATAACCATAATCATCATAATAATTATATTAATAACCATAATAAGTTTGGAAATAATCATCATAAGCATTATACTAGCCATAATAATCATAATAATCATAATAACTATAATAATCATTATAGTCATAATAATAACCGTAATAAACATGGAAATAATCATATTTATCGTTATAATAGCAATAATAACCATAAAAATCATAATAGCCATAATAATCTCAATGTAGATCATAATCATCATACTGACAGCCATAATAATCATAGTGATCATCATAATAACTACAATAATGATAATAATCGTAATTGTAATGTTAATAAGCATAGCAATAATCACAATAATCATAGTAACCATAATAATCTTAATGATGATCATAATATCCATGATAATTATACCAAGATCCGTAATAATCATAATAATCATTATAATAACCATAATGGGTTCGGAAATAATCATAATATACAATATACTAGCCATATCAGCCATAATAGTCATAATAGCCATAATAATCATAATAGTCGTAATAATAACAATAATGAACTTGGAAATAATCGTAATAATCATTATAATAGTCATAATAGCCATAAAAATCACAATAGCCATAATAATCAGAATGGTGATCATAATAATCATACTAACAACCATAATGATCATAGTGATCATCATAATAACTACAATAATCATAATAATCGTAATTGTAATGTTAATAAGCTTTGCAATAATCACAATAATCATAGTAACCGTAATAATCTTAATGATGATCATAATATTCATGATAATTATATCAAGATCCGTAATAATCATAATAAACATAATAATAACCATAATGGGTTCGGAAATAATCATAATATACATTCTACTAGCGATAACAACCATAATAGTCATAATAGCAATAATAATCACAATAGTCGTAATAATAACAATAATGAGCTTGGAAATAATCGTAATAATCATTATAATAGCCATAATAGCAATAAAAATCACATTAGCCGTGATAATCTGAATGGTGGTCATAATAATCGTACTAACAATCATACTGATCATAGTAATCATCATAATAAACAGAATAGTCATGGAAATAATCTTAATAATCATTATGGTTATCGTAATAACCATGATCATCGTAATAACCATAATGATCTTAATGATGACCATAATATTCATCATAATTATACCAAGATCCATAATAATCATAGTAACCATAATAATAAACATAATAAGCTTTGAAATAATCATAATAACCGTTATACTAGCCATAGTAGACATAATAATTATAATAACCATAATCATCATAATAATTATATTAATAACCATAATAAGTTTGGAAATAATCATCATAAGCATTATACTAGCCATAATAATCATAATAATCATAATAACTATAATAATCATTATAGTCATAATAATAACCGTAATAAACATGGAAATAATCATATTTATCGTTATAATAGCAATAATAACCATAAAAATCATAATAGCCATAATAATCTCAATGTAGATCATAATCATCATACTGACAGCCATAATAATCATAGTGATCATCATAATAACTACAATAATGATAATAATCGTAATTGTAATGTTAATAAGCATAGCAATAATCACAATAATCATAGTAACCATAATAATCTTAATGATGATCATAATATCCATGATAATTATACCAAGATCCGTAATAATCATAATAATCATAATAATAACCATAATGGGTTCGGAAATAATCATAATACACATTATACTAGCCATAACAACCATAATAGACATAATAGCCATAATAATCATAATAGTCGTAATAATAACAATAATGAACTAGGAAATAATCATAATAATCATTATAATAGTCATAATAGTCATAAAAATCACAATAGCCATAATAATCAGAATGGTGATCATAATAATCATACTAACAACCATAATGATCATAGTAATCATCATAATAAACAGAATAGTCATGGAAATAATCTTAATAATAGTTATTATTAACGTAATAACCATAATCACCTTAATAACCATAATGATCTCAATGATGACCCTAATATTCATCATAATTATACCTAGACATATAATAATCAGAGTAATCATAATAATAAACATAATAAGCTTTGAAATAATCATAATAACCTTTATACTAGCCATAATAACCATAATAATCATAATAACTAGAGTAATCATAATAGTCATAATAATCGCAATAACCATAATGATCTTAATGATGGTCATTATATTCATCATAATTATACCAAGATCCATAATAATCATAGTAACCATAATAATAAACATAATAAGCTTTGAAATAATCATAATAACCGTTATACTAGCCATAGTAGCAATAATAATCATAATAACCATACTCATCATAATAATTATAATAATAACCATAATAAGCTGGGAAATAATCATAATAAGCATTATACTAGCCATAATAATCATAATAACCATAATAACTATAATAATCATGGTAGTCATAATAATAACCATAATAAACTTGGAAATAATCATATTTATCGTTATAATACAAATAATAACCATAAAAATCAAAATAGCCATAATAATCTGAATGTTGATCATAATAATCATACTAACAGCCATAATAATCATAGTGATCTTCATAATAACTACAATTATCATAATAATCGTAATTGTAATGTTAATAAGCATAGCAATAATCACAATAATCATAGAACCCATAATAATCTTAATGATGATCATTATATCCATGATAATTATACCAAGATCCGTAATAATCATAATAATCATAATAATAACCATAATGGGTTCGGAAATAATCATAATATACATTATACTAGCCATAACAACCATAATAGTCATAGTAGCCATAATAATCATAATAGTCGTAATAATAACAACAATGAACTAGGAAATAATCGTAATAATCATTACAATAGCCATAATAGCCATAAAAATCACAATAGCCATAATAATCTGAATGGTGATCATAATAATCATACTAACAACCATAATGATCATAGTAATCATCATAATAAACAGAATAGTCATGGAAAGAATCTTAATAATTGTTATTATTAACGTAATAACCATAATCACCTTAATAACCATAATGATCTCAATGATGACCATAATATTCATCATAATTATACTAAGACAAATAATAATCAGAGTAATCATAACAGTAAACATAACAAGCTTTGAAATAAGCATAATAACCTTTATACTAGCCATAATAATCATAATAACTATAATAATCTTACTAGTCATAATAATAACCATAATAAACTTGGAAATAATCATATTTATCATTATAATAGCTATAATAACCATAAAAATCATAATAGCCATAATAATCTGGATGTTGATCCTAATAATCATACTAACAACCATAATGATCATAGTGATCATCGTAATAACTACAATAATCATAATAATCGTAATTGTAATGTTAATAAGCTTAGCAATAATCACAATAATCATAGTAACCGTAATAATCTTAATGATGATCATAATATTCATGATAATTATATCAAGATCCGTAATAATCATAATAAACATAATAATAACCCTAATGGGTTCGGAAATAATCATAATATACATTATACTAGCCATAACAACCATAATAGTCATAATAGCCATAATAATCACAATAGTCGTAACAATAACAATATTGAGCTTGGAAATAATCGTAATAATCATTATAATAGCCATAATAGCAATAAAAATCACAATAGCCGTAATAATCTGAATGGTGGTCATAATAATCGTACTAACAATCATACTGATCATAGTAATCATCATAATAAACAGAATAGTCATGGAAATAATCTTAATAATCATTATGGTTATCGTAATAACCATAATCATCGTAATAACCATAATGATCTTAATGACGACCATAATATTCATTATAATTATACCAAGATCCATAATAATCATAGTAACCATAATAATAAACATAATAAGCTTTGGAATAATCATAATAACCGTTATACTAGCCATAGTAACCATAATAATCATAATAACTATAATAATCATATTAGTCATAATAATAACCGTAATAAACTTGGAAATAATCATATTTATCGTTATAATAGCAATAATAACCATAAAAATCATAATAGCCATAATAATCTCAATGTAGATCATAATCATCATACTGACAGCCATAATAATCATAGTGATCATCATAATAACTACAATAATGATAATAATCGTAATTGTAATGTTAATAAGCATAGCAATAATCACAATAATCATAGTAACCATAATAATCTTAATGATGACCATAATATCCATGATAATTATACCAAGATCCGTAATAATCATAATAATCATAATAATAACCATAATGGGTTCGGAAATAATCATAATACACATTATACTAGCCATAACAACCATAATAGTCATAATAGCCACAATAATCATAATAGTCGTAATAATAACAATAATGAACTAGGAAATAATCGTAATAATCATTATAATAGTCATAATAGTCATAAAAATCACAATAGCCATAATAATCAGAATGGTGATCATAATAATCATACTAACAACCATAATGATCATAGTAATCATCATAATAAACAGAATAGTCATGGAAATAATCTTAATAATAGTTATTATTAACGTAATAACCATAATCACCTTAATAACCATAATGATCTCAATGATGACCCTAATATTCATCATAATTATACCTAGACATATAATAATCAGAGTAATCATAATAATAAACATAATAAGCTTTGAAATAATCATAATAACCTTTATACTAGCCATAATAACCATAATAATCATAATAACTAGAGTAATCATAATAGTCATAATAATCGCAATAACCATAATGATCTTAATGATGGTCATTATATTCAGCATAATTATACCAAGATCCATAATAATCATAGTAACCATAATAATAAACATAATAAGCTTTGAAATAATCATAATAACCGTTATACTAGCCATAGTAGCAATAATAATCATAATAACCATACTCATCATAATAATTATAATAATAACCATAATAAGCTTGGAAATAATCATAATAAGCATTATACTAGCCATAATAATCATAATAACCATAATAACTATAATAATCATGGTAGTCATAATAATAACCATAATAAACTTGGAAATAATCATATTTATCGTTATAATACAAATAATAACCATAAAAATCAAAATAGCCATAATAATCTGAATGTTGATCATAATAATCATACTAACAGCCATAATAATCATAGTGATCTTCATAATAACTACAATTATCATAATAATCGTAATTGTAATGTTAATAAGCATAGCAATAATCACAATAATCATAGAACCCATAATAATCTTAATGATGATCATTATATCCATGATAATTATACCAAGATCCGTAATAATCATAATAATCATAATAATAACCATAATGGGTTCGGAAATAATCATAATATACATTATACTAGCCATAACAACCATAATAGTCATAATAGCCATAATAATCATAATAGTCGTAATAATAACAATAATGAACTAGGAAATAATCGTAATAATCATTACAATAGCCATAATAGCCATAAAAATCACAATAGCCATAATAATCTGAATGGTGATCATAATAATCATACTAACAACCATAATGATCATAGTAATCATCATAATAAACAGAATAGTCATGGAAAGAATCTTAATAATTGTTATTATTAATGTAATAACCATAATCACCTTAATAACCATAATGATCTCAATGATGACCATAATATTCATCATAATTATACTAAGACAAGTAATAATCAGAGTAATCATAACAGTAAACATAACAAGCTTTGAAATAAGCATAATAACCTTTATACTAGCCATAATAACCATAATAATCATAATAACTAGAGTAATCATAATAGTCATAATAATCGCAATAACCATAATGATCTTAATGATGATCATCATATTCATCATAATTATACCAAGATCCATAATGATCATAGTAACCATAATAATAAACATAATAAGCTTTGAAATAATCATAATAATCGTTATACTAGCCATAGTAGCGATAATAATTATAATAACCATAATCATCATAATAATTATATTAATAAACATAATAAGCTTGGAAATAATCATCATAAGCATTATACTAGCCATAATAATCATAATAATCATAATAACTATAATAATCATAATAGTCATAATAATAACCATAATAAACTTTGAAATAATCATATTTATCATTGTAATAGCAATAATAACCATAAAAATCATAATAGCCATAATAATCTGAATGTTGATCATAATAATCATACTAACAGCCATAATAATCATAGTGATCATCATAATAACTACAACTATCATAATAATCGTAATTGTAATGTTAATAAGCATAGCAATAATCACAATAATCATAGAACCCATAATAATCTTAATGATGATCATTATATCCATGATAATTATACCAAGATCCGTAATAATCATAATAATCGTAATAATAACCATAATAGGTTCGGAAATAATCATAATATACATTATACTACCCCTAACAACTATAATAGCCATAATAGCCATAATAATAATAATAGTCGTAATAATAACAATAATGAACTTGGAAATAATCGTAATAATCATTATAATAGTCATAATAGCCATAAAAATCACAATAGCCATAATAATCAGAATGGTGATCATAATAATCATACTAACAACCATAATGATCATAGTGATCATCATAATAACTACAATAATCATAATAATCGTAATTGTAATGTTAATAAGCTTTGCAATAATCACAA
Source organism: Calliopsis andreniformis (assembly GCF_051401765.1). Lineage (NCBI taxonomy): Eukaryota > Metazoa > Arthropoda > Insecta > Hymenoptera > Andrenidae > Calliopsis > Calliopsis andreniformis. Next base: position 153,619 of record NW_027480806.1, read on the forward strand.
TAATCATAGTAACCGTAATAATCTTAATGATGATCATAATATTCATGATAATTATATCAAGATCCGTAATAATCATAATAAACATAATAATAACCATAATGGGTTCGGAAATAATCATAATATACATTCTACTAGCGATAACAACCATAATAGTCATAATAGCAATAATAATCACAATAGTCGTAATAATAACAATAATGAGCTTGGAAATAATCGTAATAATCAATATAATAGCCATAATAGCAATAAAAATCACAATAGCCGTGATAATCTGAATGGTGGTCATAATAATCGTACTAACAATCATACTGATCATAGTAATCATCATAATAAACAGAATAGTCATGGAAATAATCTTAATAATCATTATGGTTATCGTAATAACCATGATCATCGTAATAACCATAATGATCTTAATGATGACCATAATATTCATCATAATTATACCAAGATCCATAATAATCATAGTAACCATAATAATAAACATAATAAGCTTTGAAATAATCATAATAACCGTTATACTAGCCATAGTAACCATAATAATCATAATAACTATAATAATCATATTAGTCATAATAATAACCGTAATAAACATGGAAATAATCATATTTATCGTTATAATAGCAATAATAACCATAAAAATCATAATAGCCATAATAATCTCAATGTAGATCATAATCATCATACTGACAGCCATAATAATCATAGTGATCATCATAATAACTACAATAATGATAATAATCGTAATTGTAATGTTAATAAGCATAGCAATAATCACAATAATCATAGTAACCATAATAATCTTAATGATGATCATAATATCCATGATAATTATACCAAGATCCGTAATAATCATAATAATCATAATAATAACCATAATGGGTTCGGAAATAATCATAATACACATTATACTAGCCATAACAACCATAATAGACATAATAGCCATAATAATCATAATAGTCGTAATAATAACAATAATGAACTAGGAAATAATCATAATAATCATTATAATAGTCATAATAGTCATAAAAATCACAATAGCCATAATAATCAGAATGGTGATCATAATAATCATACTAACAACCATAATGATCATAGTAATCATCATAATAAACAGAATAGTCATGGAAATAATCTTAATAATAGTTATTATTAACGTAATAACCATAATCACCTTAATAACCATAATGATCTCAATGATGACCCTAATATTCATCATAATTATACCTAGACATATAATAATCAGAGTAATCATAATAATAAACATAATAAGCTTTGAAATAATCATAATAACCTTTATACTAGCCATAATAACCATAATAATCATAATAACTAGAGTAATCATAATAGTCATAATAATCGCAATAACCATAATGATCTTAATGATGGTCATTATATTCATCATAATTATACCAAGATCCATAATAATCATAGTAACCATAATAATAAACATAATAAGCTTTGAAATAATCATAATAACCGTTATACTAGCCATAGTAGCAATAATAATCATAATAACCATACTCATCATAATAATTATAATAATAACCATAATAAGCTGGGAAATAATCATAATAAGCATTATACTAGCCATAATAATCATAATAACCATAATAACTATAATAATCATGGTAGTCATAATAATAACCATAATAAACTTGGAAATAATCATATTTATCGTTATAATACAAATAATAACCATAAAAATCAAAATAGCCATAATAATCTGAATGTTGATCATAATAATCATACTAACAGCCATAATAATCATAGTGATCTTCATAATAACTACAATTATCATAATAATCGTAATTGTAATGTTAATAAGCATAGCAATAATCACAATAATCATAGAACCCATAATAATCTTAATGATGATCATTATATCCATGATAATTATACCAAGATCCGTAATAATCATAATAATCATAATAATAACCATAATGGGTTCGGAAATAATCATAATATACATTATACTAGCCATAACAACCATAATAGTCATAGTAGCCATAATAATCATAATAGTCGTAATAATAACAACAATGAACTAGGAAATAATCGTAATAATCATTACAATAGCCATAATAGCCATAAAAATCACAATAGCCATAATAATCTGAATGGTGATCATAATAATCATACTAACAACCATAATGATCATAGTAATCATCATAATAAACAGAATAGTCATGGAAAGAATCTTAATAATTGTTATTATTAACGTAATAACCATAATCACCTTAATAACCATAATGATCTCAATGATGACCATAATATTCATCATAATTATACTAAGACAAATAATAATCAGAGTAATCATAACAGTAAACATAACAAGCTTTGAAATAAGCATAATAACCTTTATACTAGCCATAATAATCATAATAACTATAATAATCTTACTAGTCATAATAATAACCATAATAAACTTGGAAATAATCATATTTATCATTATAATAGCTATAATAACCATAAAAATCATAATAGCCATAATAATCTGGATGTTGATCCTAATAATCATACTAACAACCATAATGATCATAGTGATCATCGTAATAACTACAATAATCATAATAATCGTAATTGTAATGTTAATAAGCTTAGCAATAATCACAATAATCATAGTAACCGTAATAATCTTAATGATGATCATAATATTCATGATAATTATATCAAGATCCGTAATAATCATAATAAACATAATAATAACCATAATGGGTTCGGAAATAATCATAATATACATTATACTAGCCATAACAACCATAATAGTCATAATAGCCATAATAATCACAATAGTCGTAACAATAACAATATTGAGCTTGGAAATAATCGTAATAATCATTATAATAGCCATAATAGCAATAAAAATCACAATAGCCGTAATAATCTGAATGGTGGTCATAATAATCGTACTAACAATCATACTGATCATAGTAATCATCATAATAAACAGAATAGTCATGGAAATAATCTTAATAATCATTATGGTTATCGTAATAACCATAATCATCGTAATAACCATAATGATCTTAATGACGACCATAATATTCATCATAATTATACCAAGATCCATAATAATCATAGTAACCATAATAATAAACATAATAAGCTTTGGAATAATCATAATAACCGTTATACTAGCCATAGTAACCATAATAATCATAATAACTATAATAATCATATTAGTCATAATAATAACCGTAATAAACTTGGAAATAATCATATTTATCGTTATAATAGCAATAATAACCATAAAAATCATAATAGCCATAATAATCTCAATGTAGATCATAATCATCATACTGACAGCCATAATAATCATAGTGATCATCATAATAACTACAATAATGATAATAATCGTAATTGTAATGTTAATAAGCATAGCAATAATCACAATAATCATAGTAACCATAATAATCTTAATGATGACCATAATATCCATGATAATTATACCAAGATCCGTAATAATCATAATAATCATAATAATAACCATAATGGGTTCGGAAATAATCATAATACACATTATACTAGCCATAACAACCATAATAGTCATAATAGCCACAATAATCATAATAGTCGTAATAATAACAATAATGAACTAGGAAATAATCGTAATAATCATTATAATAGTCATAATAGTCATAAAAATCACAATAGCCATAATAATCAGAATGGTGATCATAATAATCATACTAACAACCATAATGATCATAGTAATCATCATAATAAACAGAATAGTCATGGAAATAATCTTAATAATAGTTATTATTAACGTAATAACCATAATCACCTTAATAACCATAATGATCTCAATGATGACCCTAATATTCATCATAATTATACCTAGACATATAATAATCAGAGTAATCATAATAATAAACATAATAAGCTTTGAAATAATCATAATAACCTTTATACTAGCCATAATAACCATAATAATCATAATAACTAGAGTAATCATAATAGTCATAATAATCGCAATAACCATAATGATCTTAATGATGGTCATTATATTCATCATAATTATACCAAGATCCATAATAATCATAGTAACCATAATAATAAACATAATAAGCTTTGAAATAATCATAATAACCGTTATACTAGCCATAGTAGCAATAATAATCATAATAACCATACTCATCATAATAATTATAATAATAACCATAATAAGCTTGGAAATAATCATAATAAGCATTATACTAGCCATAATAATCATAATAACCATAATAACTATAATAATCATGGTAGTCATAATAATAACCATAATAAACTTGGAAATAATCATATTTATCGTTATAATACAAATAATAACCATAAAAATCAAAATAGCCATAATAATCTGAATGTTGATCATAATAATCATACTAACAGCCATAATAATCATAGTGATCTTCATAATAACTACAATTATCATAATAATCGTAATTGTAATGTTAATAAGCATAGCAATAATCACAATAATCATAGAACCCATAATAATCTTAATGATGATCATTATATCCATGATAATTATACCAAGATCCGTAATAATCATAATAATCATAATAATAACCATAATGGGTTCGGAAATAATCATAATACACATTATACTGGCCATAACAACCATAATAGACATAATAGCCATAATAATCATAATAGTCGTAATAATAACAATAATGAACTAGGAAATAATCGTAATAATCATTATAATAGTCATAATAGTCATAAAAATCACAATAGCCATAATAATCAGAATGGTGATCATAATAATCATACTAACAACCATAATGATCATAGTAATCATCATAATAAACAGAATAGTCATGGAAATAATCTTAATAATAGTTATTATTAACGTAATAACCATAATCACCTTAATAACCATAATGATCTCAATGATGACCCTAATATTCATCATAATTATACCTAGACATATAATAATCAGAGTAATCATAATAATAAACATAATAAGCTTTGAAATAATCATAATAACCTTTATACTAGCCATAATAACCATAATAATCATAATAACTAGAGTAATCATAATAGTCATAATAATCGCAATAACCATAATGATCATAATGATGGTCATTATATTCATCATAATTATACCAAGATCCATAATAATCATAGTAACCATAATAATAAACATAATAAGCTTTGAAATAATCATAATAACCGTTATACTAGCCATAGTAGCAATAATAATCATAATAACCATACTCATCATAATAATTATAATAATAACCATAATAAGCTTGGAAATAATCATCATAAGCATTATACTAGCCATAATAATCATAATAATCATAATAACTATAATAATCATGGTAGTCATAACAATAACCATAATAAACTTGGAAATAATCATATTTATCGTTATAATACAAATAATAACAATAAAAATCAAAATAGCCATAATAATCTGAATGTTGATCATAATAATCATACTAACAGCCATAATAATCATAGTGATCTTCATAATAACTACAATTATCATAATAATCGTAATTGTAATGTTAATAAGCATAGCAATAATCACAATAATCATAGAACCCATAATAATCTTAATGATGATCATTATATCCATGATAATTATACCAAGATCCGTAATAATCATAATAATCATAATAATAACCATAATGGGTTCGGAAATAATCATAATATACATTATACTAGCCATAACAACCATAATAGTCATAATAGCCATAATAATCATAATAGTCGTAATAATAACAATAATGAACTAGGAAATAATCGTAATAATCATTACAATAGCCATAATAGCCATAAAAATCACAATAGCCATAATAATCTGAATGGTGATCATAATAATCATACTAACAACCATAATGATCATAGTAATCATCATAATAAACAGAATAGTCATGGAAAGAATCTTAATAATTGTTATTATTAACGTAATAACCATAATCACCTTAATAACCATAATGATCTCAATGATGACCATAATATTCATCATAATTATACTAAGACAAATAATAATCAGAGTAATCATAACAGTAAACATAACAAGCTTTGAAATAAGCATAATAACCTTTATACTAGCCATAATAATCATAATAACTATAATAATCTTACTAGTCATAATAATAACCATAATAAACTTGGAAATAATCATATTTATCATCATAATAGCTATAATAACCATAAAAATCATAATAGCCATAATAATCTGGATGTTGATCCTAATAATCATACTAACAACCATAATGATCATAGTGATCATCGTAATAACTACAATAATCATAATAATCGTAATTGTAATGTTAATAAGCTTAGCAATAATCACAATAATCATAGTAACCGTAATAATCTTAATGATGATCATAATATTCATGATAATTATATCAAGATCCGTAATAATCATAATAAACATAATAATAACCATAATGGGTTCGGAAATAATCATAATATACATTATACTAGCCATAACAACCATAATAGTCATAATAGCCATAATAATCACAATAGTCGTAACAATAACAATATTGAGCTTGGAAATAATCGTAATAATCATTATAAAAGCCATAATAGCAATAAAAATCACAATAGCCGTAATAATCTGAATGGTGGTCATAATAATCGTACTAACAATCATACTGATCATAGTAATCATCATAATAAACAGAATAGTCATGGAAATAATCTTAATAATCATGATGGTTATCGTAATAACCATAATCATCGTAATAACCATAATGATCTTAATGACGACCATAATATTCATCATAATTATACCAAGATACATAATAATCATAGTAACCATAATAATAAACATAATAAGCTTTGGAATAATCATAATAACCGTTATACTAGCCATAGTAACCATAATAATCATAATAACTATAATAATCATATTAGTCATAATAATAACCGTAATAAACTTGGAAATAATCATATTTATCGTTATAATAGCAATAATAACCATAAAAATCATAATAGCCATAATAATCTCAATGTAGATCATAATCATCATACTGACAGCCATAATAATCATAGTGATCATCATAATAACTACAATAATGATAATAATCGTAATTGTAATGTTAATAAGCATAGCAATAATCACAATAATCATAGTAACCATAATAATCTTAGTGATGACCATAATATCCATGATAATTATACCAAGATCCGTAATAATCATAATAATCATAATAATAACCATAATGGGTTCGGAAATAATCATAATACACATTATACTAGCCATAACAACCATAATAGTCATAATAGCCACAATAATCATAATAGTCGTAATAATAACAATAATGAACTAGGAAATAATCGTAATAATCATTATAATAGCCATAATAGTCATAAAAATCACAATAGCCATAATAATCAGAATGGTGATCATAATAATCATACTAACAACCATAATGATCATAGTAATCATCATAATAAACAGAATAGTCATGGAAATAATCTTAATAATAGTTATTATTAACGTAATAACCATAATCACCTTAATAACCATAATGATCTCAATGATGACCCTAATATTCATCATAATTATACCTAGACATATAATAATCAGAGTAATCATAATAATAAACATAATAAGCTTTGAAATAATCATAATAACCTTTATACTAGCCATAATAACCATAATAATCATAATAACTAGAGTAATCATAATAGTCATAATAATCGCAATAACCATAATGATCTTAATGATGGTCATTATATTCATCATAATTATACCAAGATCCATAATAATCATAGTAACCATAATAATAAACATAATAAGCTTTGAAATAATCATAATAACCGTTATACTAGCCATAGTAGCAATAATAATCATAATAACCATACTCATCATAATAATTATAATAATAACCATAATAAGCTTGGAAATAATCATAATAAGCATTATACTAGCCATAATAATCATAATAACCATAATAACTATAATAATCATGGTAGTCATAATAATAACCATAATAAACTTGTAAATAATCATATTTATCGTTATAGTACAAATAATAACCATAAAAATCAAAATAGCCATAATAATCTGAATGTTGATCATAATAATCATACTAACAGCCATAATAATCATAGTGATCTTCATAATAACTACAATTATCATAATAATCGTAATTGTAATGTTAATAAGCATAGCAATAATCACAATAATCATAGAACCCATAATAATCTTAATGATGATCATTATATCCATGATAATTATACCAAGATCCGTAATAATCATAATAATCATAATAATAACCCTAATGTGTTCGGAAATAATCATAATATACTTTATACTAGCCATAACAACCATAATAGTCATAATAGCCATAATAATCATAATAGTCGTAATAATAACCATAATGAACTTGGAAATAATCGTAATAATCATTACAATAGCCATAATAGCCATAAAAATCACAATAGCCATAATAATCTGAGTGGTGATCATAATAATCATACTAACAACCATAATGATCATAGTAATCATCATAATAAACAGAATAGTCATGGAAATAACCTTAATAACCATTATTATTAACGTAATAACCATAATCATCGTAATAACCTTAATGATCTTAATGATGATCATAATATTCATCATAATTATACCTAGACATATAATAATCAGAGTAATCATAATAATAAACATAATAAGCTTTGAAATAATCATAATAACCTTTATACTAGCCATAATAACCATAATAATCATAACAACTAGAGTAATCATAATAGTCATAATAATCGCAATAACCATAATGATCTTAATGATGATCATTATATTCATCATAATTATACCAAGATCCATAATAATCATAGTATCCATAATAATAAACATAATAAGCTTTGAAATAATCATAATAACCGTTATACTAGCCATAGTAGCCATAATAATTATAATAACCATAATCATCATAATAATTATATTAATAACCATAATAAGTTTGGAAATAATCATCATAAGCATTATACTAGCCATAATAATCATAATAATCATAATAACTATAATAATCATAATAGTCATAATAATAACCATAATAAACTTGGAAATAATCATATTTATCATTATAATAGCTATAATAACCATAAAAATCATAATAGCCATAATAATCTGGATGTTGATCCTAATAATCATACTAACGACCATAATAATCATAGTGATCATCATAATAACTACAATAATCATAATAATCGTAATTGTAATGTTAATAAGCATAGCAATAATCACAATAATCATAGTAACCATAATAATCTTAATGATGATCATAATATCCATGATAATTATACCAAGATCCGTAATAATCATAATAATCATAATAATAACCATAATGGGTTCGGAAATAATCATAATATACAATATACTAGCCATATCAGCCATAATAGTCATAATAGCCATAATAATCATAATAGTCGTAATAATAACAATAATGAACTTGGAAATAATCGTAATAATCATTATAATAGTCATAATAGCCATAAAAATCACAATAGCCATAATAATCAGAATGGTGATCATAATAATCATACTAACAACCATAATGATCATAGTGATCATCATAATAACTACAATAATCATAATAATCGTAATTGTAATGTTAATAAGCTTTGCAATAATCACAATAATCATAGTAACCGTAATAATCTTAATGATGATCATAATATTCATGATAATTATATCAAGATCCGTAATAATCATAATAAACATAATAATAACCATAATGGGTTCGGAAATAATCATAATATACATTCTACTAGCGATAACAACCATAATAGTCATAATAGCAATAATAATCACAATAGTCGTAATAATAACAATAATGAGCTTGGAAATAATCGTAATAATCATTATAATAGCCATAATAGCAATAAAAATCACAATAGCCGTAATAATCTGAATGGTGGTCATAATAATCGTACTAACAATCATACTGATCATAGTAATCATCATAATAAACAGAATAGTCATGGAAATAATCTTAATAATTATTATGGTTATCGTAATAACCATAATCATCGTGATAACCATAATGATCTTAATGATGACCATAATATTCATCATAATTATACCAAGATCCATAATAATCATAGTAACCATAATAATAAACATAATAAGCTTTGGAATAATCATAATAACCGTTATACTAGCCATAGTAACCATAATAATCATAATAACTATAATAATCATATTAGTCATAATAATAACCGTAATAAACTTGGAAATAATCATATTTATCGTTATAATAGCAATAATAACCATAAAAATCATAATAGCCATAATAATCTCAATGTAGATCATAATCATCATACTGACAGCCATAATAATCATAGTGATCATCATAATAACTACAATAATGATAATAATCGTAATTGTAATGTTAATAAGCATAGCAATAATCACAATAATCATAGTAACCGTAATAATCTTAATGATGACCATAATATCCATGATAATTATACCAAGATCCGTAATAATCATAATAATCATAATAATAACCATAATGGGTTCGGAAATAATCATAATACACATTATACTAGCCATAACAACCATAATAGTCATAATAGCCACAATAATCATAATAGTCGTAATAATAACAATAATGAACTAGGAAATAATCGTAATAATCATTATAATAGTCATAATAGTCATAAAAATCACAATAGCCATAATAATCAGAATGGTGATCATAATAATCATACTAACAACCATAATGATCATAGTAATCATCATAATAAACAGAATAGTCATGGAAATAATCTTAATAATAGTTATTATTAACGTAATAACCATAATCACCTTAATAACCATAATGATCTCAATGATGACCCTAATATTCATCATAATTATACCTAGACATATAATAATCAGAGTAATCATAATAATAAACATAATAAGCTTTGAAATAATCATAATAACCTTTATACTAGCCATAATAACCATAATAATCATAATAACTAGAGTAATCATAATAGTCATAATAATCGCAATAACCATAATGATCTTAATGATGATCATTATATTCATCATAATTATACCAAGATCCATAATAATCATAGTAACCATAATAATAAACATAATAAGCTTTGAAATAATCATAATAACCGTTATACTAGCCATAGTAGCCATAATAATTATAATAACCATAATCATCATAATAATTATATTAATAACCATAATAAGTTTGGAAATAATCATCATAAGCATTATACTAGCCATAATAATCATAATAATCATAATAACTATAATAATCATAATAGTCATAATAATAACCATAATAAACTTGGAAATAATCATATTTATCATTATAATAGCTATAATAACCATAAAAATCATAATAGCCATAATAATCTGGATGTTGATCCTAATAATCATACTAACGACCATAATAATCATAGTGATCATCATAATAACTACAATAATCATAATAATCGTAATTGTAATGTTAATAAGCATAGCAATAATCACAATAATCATAGTAACCATAATAATCTTAATGATGATCATAATATCCATGATAATTATACCAAGATCCGTAATAATCATAATAATCATAATAATAACCATAATGGGTTCGGAAATAATCATAATATACAATATACTAGCCATATCAGCCATAATAGTCATAATAGCCATAATAATAATAATAGTCGTAATAATAACAATAATGAACTTGGAAATAATCGTAATAATCATTATAATAGCCATAATAGCAATAAAAATAACAATAGCCGTAATAATCTGAATGGTGGTCATAATAATCATACTAACAACCATAATGATCATAGTAATCATCACAATAAACAGAATAGTCATGGAAATAATCTTAATAATCATTAGGATTATCGTAATAACCATAATCATCGTAATAACCATAATGATCTTAATGATGACCATAATATTCATCATAATTATACCAGGAACCATAATAATCATAGCAACCATAATAATAAACATAATAAGCTTTGAAATAATCATAATAACCGTTATACAAGCCATAGTAACCATAATAATCATAATACCTGTAATAATCATAATAGTGATAATAATAACCGTAATAAACTTGGAAATAATCATATTTATCATTATAATAGCAATAATAATCATAAGAATCATAATAGCCATAATAATCTGAATGTTGGTCCTAATAATCATACTAACAACCATAATAATCATAGTGATCATCATAATAACTACAAATAATCATAATAATCGTAATTGTAATGTTAATAAGTGTAGCAATAATAACAATAATCATAGTAACCATAATAATTTTAATGATGATCATAATATCCATGATAATTATACCAAGTTCCGTAATAATCATAATAATCATAATAATAACCCTAATGTGTTCGGAAATAATCATAATATACTTTATACTAGCCATAACAACCATAATAGTCATAATAGCCATAATAATCATAATAGTCGTAATAATAACCATAATGAACTTGGAAATAATCGTAATAATCATTACAATAGCCATAATAGCCATAAAAATCACAATAGCCATAATAATCTGAGTGGTGATCATAATAATCATACTAACAACCATAATGGTCATAGTAATCATCATAATAAACAGAATAGTCATGGAAATAACCTTAATAACCATTATTATTAACGTAATAACCATAATCATCGTAATAACCTTAATGATCTTAATGATGATCATAATATTCATCATAATTATACCTAGACATATAATAATCAGAGTAATCATAATAATAAACATAATAGGCTTTGAAATAATCATAATAACCTTTATACTAGCCATAATAACCATAATAATCATAACAACTAGAGTAATCATAATAGTCATAATAATCGCAATAACCATAATGATCTTAATGATGATCATTATATTCATCATAATTATACCAAGATCCATAATAATCATAGTAACCATAATAATAAACATAATAAGCTTTGAAATAATCATAATAACCGTTATACTAGCCATAGTAGCCATAATAATTATAATAACCATAATCATCATAATAATTATATTAATAACCATAATAAGTTTGGAAATAATCATCATAAGCATTATACTAGCCATAATAATCATAATAATCATAATAACTATAATAATCATTATAGTCATAATAATAACCATAATAAACTTGGAAATAATCATATTTATCATTATAATAGCTATAATAACCATAAAAATCATAATAGCCATAATAATCTGGATGTTGATCCTAATAATCATACTAACAACCATAATAATCATAGTGATCATCATAATAACTACAATAATCATAATAATCGCAATTGTAATGTTAATAAGCATAGCAATAATCACAATAATCATAGTAACCATAATAATCTTAATGATGATCATAATATCCATGATAATTATACCAAGATCCGTAATAATCATAATAATCATTATAATAAACATAATGGGTTCGGAAATAATCATAATATACAATATACTAGCCATATCAGCCATAATAGTCATAATAGCCATAATAATCATAATAGTCGTAATAATAACAATAATGAACTTGGAAATAATCGTAATAATCATTATAATAGTCATAATAGCCATAAAAATCACAATAGCCATAATAATCAGAATGGTGATCATAATAATCATACTAACAACCATAATGATCATAGTGATCATCATAATAACTACAATAATCATAATAATCGTAATTGTAATGTTAATAAGCTTTGCAATAATCACAATAATCATAGTAACCGTAATAATCTTAATGATGATCATAATATTCATGATAATTATATCAAGATCCGTAATAATCATAATAAACATAATAATAACCATAATGGGTTCGGAAATAATCATAATATACATTCTACTAGCGATAACAACCATAATAGTCATAATAGCAATAATAATCACAATAGTCGTAATAATAACAATAATGAGCTTGGAAATAATCGTAATAATCATTATAATAGCCATAATAGCAATAAAAAACACAATAGCCGTGATAATCTGAATGGTGGTCATAATAATCGTACTAACAATCATACTGATCATAGTAATCATCATAATAAACAGAATAGTCATGGAAATAATCTTAATAATCATTATGGTTATCGTAATAACCATGATCATCGTAATAACCATAATGATCTTAATGATGACCATAATATTCATCATAATTATACCAAGATCCATAATAATCATAGTAACCATAATAATAAACATAATAAGCTTTGGAATAATCATAATAACCGTTATACTAGCCATAGTAACCATAATAATCGTAATAACTATAATAATCATATTAGTCATAATAATAACCGTAATAAACTTGGAAATAATCATATTTATCGTTATAATAGCAATAATAACCATAAAAATCATAATAGCCATAATAATCTCAATGTAGATCATAATCATCATACTGACAGCCATAATAATCATAGTGATCATCATAATAACTACAATAATGATAATAATCGTAATTGTAATGTTAATAAGCATAGCAATAATCACAATAATCATAGTAACCATAATAATCTTAATGATGACCATAATATCCATGATAATTATACCAAGATCCGTAATAATCATAATAATCATAATAATAACCATAATGGGTTCGGAAATAATCATAATACACATTATACTAGCCATAACAACCATAATAGTCATAATAGCAATAATAATCACAATAGTCGTAATAATAACAATAATGAGCTTGGAAATAATCGTAATAATCATTATAATAGCCATAATAGCAATAAAAATCACAATAGCCGTAATAATCTGAATGGTGGTCATAATAATCGTACTAACAATCATACTGATCATAGTAATCATCATAATAAACAGAATAGTCATGGAAATAATCTTAATAATCATTATGGTTATCGTAATAACCATAATCATCGTGATAACCATAATGATCTTAATGATGACCATAATATTCATCATAATTATACCAAGATCCATAATAACCATAGTAACCATAATAATAAACATAATAAGCTTTGAAATAATCATAATAACCGTTATACTAGCCATAGTAACCATAATAATCATAATAACTATAATAATCATATTAGTCATAATAATAACCGTAATAAACATGGAAATAATCATATTTATTGTTATAATAGCAATAATAACCATAAAAATCATAATAGCCATAATAATCTCAATGTAGATCATAATCATCATACTGACAGCCATAATAATCATAGTGATCATCATAATAACTACAATAATGATAATAATCGTAATTGTAATGTTAATAAGCATAGCAATAATCACAATAATCATAGTAACCATAATAATCTTAATGATGATCATAATATCCATGATAATTATACCAAGATCCGTAATAATCATAATAATCATAATAATAACCATAATGGGTTCGGAAATAATCATAATACACATTATACTGGCCATAACAACCATAATAGACATAATAGCCATAATAATCATAATAGTCGTAATAATAACAATAATGAACTAGGAAATAATCGTAATAATCATTACAATAGCCATAATAGCCATAAAAATCACAATAGCCATAATAATCTGAATGGTGATCATAATAATCATACTAACAACCATAATGATCATAGTAATCATCATAATAAACAGAATAGTCATGGAAAGAATCTTAATAATTGTTATTATTAACGTAATAACCATAATCACCTTAATAACCATAATGATCTCAATGATGACCATAATATTCATCATAATTATACTAAGACAAATAATAATCAGAGTAATCATAACAGTAAACATAACAAGCTTTGAAATAAGCATAATAACCTTTATACTAGCCATAATAACCATAATAATCATAATAACTAGAGTAATCATAATAGTCATAATAATCGCAATAACCATAATGATCTTAATGATGATCATCATATTCATCATAATTATACCAAGATCCATAATAATCATAGTAACCATAATAATAAACATAATAAGCTTTGAAATAATCATAATAACCGTTATACTAGCCATAGTAGCCATAATAATCATAATAACCATACTCATCATAATAATTATAATAATAACCATAATAAGCTTGGAAATAATCATAATAAGCATTATACTAGCCATAATAATCATAATAACCATAATAACTATAATAATCATGGTAGTCATAGTAATAACCATATTAAACTTGGAAATAATCATATTTATCGTTATAACAGTCATAATAGCTATAAAAATCACAATAGCCATAATAATCAGAATGGTGATCATAATAATCATACTAACAACCATAATGATCATAGTGATCATCATAATAACTACAATAATCATAATAATCGTAATTGTAATGTTAATAAGCTTAGCAATAATCACAATAATCATAGTAACCGTAATAATCTTAATGATGATCATAATATTCATGATAATTATATCAAGATCCGTAATAATCATAATAAACATAATAATAACCATAATGGGTTCGGAAATAATCATAATATACATTCTACTAGCGATAACAACCATAATAGCCATAATAGCAATAAAAATCACAATAGCCGTAATAATCTGAATGGTGGTCATAATAATCGTACTAACAATCATACTGATCATAGTAATCATCATAATAAACAGAATAGTCATGGAAATAATCTTAATAATCATTATGGTTATCGTAATAACCATAATCAGCGTGATAACCATAATGATCTTAATGATGACCATAATATTCATCATAATTATACCAAGATCCATAATAACCATAGTAACCATAATAATAAACATAATAAGCTTTGAAATAATCATAATAACCGTTATACTAGCCATAGTAACCATAATAATCATAATAACTATAATAATCATATTAGTCATAATAATAACCGTAATAAACATGGAAATAATCATATTTATTGTTATAATAGCAATAATAACCATAAAAATCATAATAGCCATAATAATCTCAATGTAGATCATAATCATCATACTGACAGCCATAATGATCATAGTAATCATCATAATAAACAGAATAGTCATGGAAAGAATCTTAATAATTGTTATTATTAACGTAATAACCATAATCACCTTAATAACCATAATGATCTCAATGATGACCATAATATTCATCATAATTATACTAAGACAAATAATAATCAGAGTAATCATAACAGTAAACATAACAAGCTTTGAAATAAGCATAATAACCTTTATACTAGCCATAATAACCATAATAATCATAATAACTAGAGTAATCATAATAGTCATAATAATCGCAATAACCATAATGATCTTAATGATGATCATCATATTCATCATAATTATACCAAGATCCATAATGATCATAGTAACCATAATAATAAACATAATAAGCTTTGAAATAATCATAATAATCGTTATACTAGCCATAGTAGCGATAATAATTATAATAACCATAATCATCATAATAATTATATTAATAAACATAATAAGCTTGGAAATAATCATCATAAGCATTATACTAGCCATAATAATCATAATAATCATAATAACTATAATAATCATAATAGTCATAATAATAACCATAATAAACTTTGAAATAATCATATTTATCATTGTAATAGCAATAATAACCATAAAAATCATAATAGCCATAATAATCTGAATGTTGATCATAATAATCATACTAACAGCCATAATAATCATAGTGATCATCATAATAACTACAATTATCATAATAATCGTAATTGTAATGTTAATAAGCATAGCAATAATCACAATAATCATAGAACCCATAATAATCTTAATGATGATCATTATATCCATGATAATTATACCAAGATCCGTAATAATCATAATAATCGTAATAATAACCATAATAGGTTCGGAAATAATCATAATATACATTATACTACCCCTAACAACTATAATAGCCATAATAGCCATAATAATAATAATAGTCGTAATAATAACAATAATGAACTTGGAAATAATCGTAATAATCATTATAATAGCCATAATAGCAATAAAAATAACAATAGCCGTAATAATCTGAATGGTGGTCATAATAATCATACTAACAACCATAATGATCATAGTAATCATCACAATAAACAGAATAGTCATGGAAATAATCTTAATAATCATTAGGATTATCGTAATAACCATAATCATCGTAATAACCATAATGATCTTAATGATGACCATAATATTCATCATAATTACACCAGGAACCATAATAATCATAGCAACCATAATAATAAACATAATAAGCTTTGAAATAATCATAATAACCGTTATACAAGCCATAGTAACCATAATAATCATAATACCTGTAATAATCATAATAGTGATAATAATAACCGTAATAAACTTGGAAATAATCATATTTTTCATTATAATAGAAATAATAATCATAAGAATCATAATAGCCATAATAATCTGAATGTTGGTCCTAATAATCATACTAACAACCATAATAGTCATAGTGATCATCATAATAACTACAAATAACCATAATAATCGTAATTGTAATGTTAATAAGTGTAGCAATAATAACAATAATCATAGTAACCATAATAATTTTAATGATGATCATAATATCCATGATAATTATACCAAGTTCCGTAATAATCATAATAATCATAATAATAACCCTAATGTGTTCGGAAATAATCATAATATACTTTATACTAGCCATAACAACCATAATAGTCATAATAGCCATAATAATCATAATAGTCGTAATAATAACCATAATGAACTTGGAAATAATCGTAATAATCATTACAATAGCCATAATAGCCATAAAAATCACAATAGCCATAATAATCTGAGTGGTGATCATAATAATCATACTAACAACCATAATGATCATAGTAATCATCATAATAAACAGAATAGTCATGGAAATAACCTTAATAACCATTATTATTAACGTAATAACCATAATCATCGTAATAACCTTAATGATCTTAATGATGATCATAATATTCATCATAATTATACCTAGACATATAATAATCAGAGTAATCATAATAATAAACATAATAAGCTTTGAAATAATCATAATAACCTTTATACTAGCCATAATAACCATAATAATCATAACAACTAGAGTAATCATAATAGTCATAATAATCGCAATAACCATAATGATCTTAATGATGATCATTATATTCATCATAATTATACCAAGATCCATAATAATCATAGTAACCATAATAATAAACATAATAAGCTTTGAAATAATCATAATAACCGTTATACTAGCCATAGTAGCCATAATAATTATAATAACCATAATCATCATAATAATTATATTAATAACCATAATAAGTTTGGAAATAATCATCATAAGCATTATACTAGCCATAATAATCATAATAATCATAATAACTATAATAATCATAATAGTCATAATAATAACCATAATAAACTTGGAAATAATCATATTTATCATTATAATAGCTATAATAACCATAAAAATCATAATAGCCATAATAATCTGGATGTTGATCCTAATAATCATACTAACGACCATAATAATCATAGTGATCATCATAATAACTACAATAATCATAATAATCGTAATTGTAATGTTAATAAGCATAGCAATAATCACAATAATCATAGTAACCATAATAATCTTAATGATGATCATAATATCCATGATAATTATACCAAGATCCGTAATAATCATAATAATCATAATAATAACCATAATGGGTTCGGAAATAATCATAATATACAATATACTAGCCATATCAGCCATAATAGTCATAATAGCCATAATAATCATAATAGTCGTAATAATAACAATAATGAACTTGGAAATAATCGTAATAATCATTATAATAGTCATAATAGCCATAAAAATCACAATAGCCATAATAATCAGAATGGTGATCATAATAATCATACTAACAACCATAATGATCATAGTGATCATCATAATAACTACAATAATCATAATAATCGTAATTGTAATGTTAATAAGCTTTGCAATAATCACAATAATCATAGTAACCGTAATAATCTTAATGATGATCATAATATTCATGATAATTATATCAAGATCCGTAATAATCATAATAAACATAATAATAACCATAATGGGTTCGGAAATAATCATAATATACATTCTACTAGCGATAACAACCATAATAGTCATAATAGCAATAATAATCACAATAGTCGTAATAATAACAATAATGAGCTTGGAAATAATCGTAATAATCATTATAATAGCCATAATAGCAATAAAAATCACAATAGCCGTAATAATCTGAATGGTGGTCATAATAATCGTACTAACAATCATACTGATCATAGTAATCATCATAATAAACAGAATAGTCATGGAAATAATCTTAATAATCATTATGGTTGTCGTAATAACCATAATCATCGTGATAACCATAATGATCTTAATGATGACCATAATATTCATCATAATTATACCAAGATCCATAATAATCATAGTAACCATAATAATAAACATAATAAGCTTTGGAATAATCATAATAACCGTTATACTAGCCATAGTAACCATAATAATCATAATAACTATAATAATCATATTAGTCATAATAATAACCGTAATAAACTTGGAAATAATCATATTTATCGTTATAATAGCAATAATAACCATAAAAATCATAATAGCCATAATAATCTCAATGTAGATCATAATCATCATACTGACAGCCATAATAATCATAGTGATCATCATAATAACTACAATAATGATAATAATCGTAATTGTAATGTTAATAAGCATAGCAATAATCACAATAATCATAGTAACCATAATAATCTTAATGATGACCATAATATCCATGATAATTATACCAAGATCCGTAATAATCATAATAATCATAATAATAACCATAATGGGTTCGGAAATAATCATAATATACATTATACTAGCCATAACAACCATAATAGTCATAATAGCCATAATAATCATAATAGTCGTAATAATAACAATAATGAACTAGGAAATAATCGTAATAATCATTACAATAGCCATAATAGCCATAAAAATCACAATAGCCATAATAATCTGAATGGTGATCATAATAATCATACTAACAACCATAATGATCATAGTAATCATCATAATAAACAGAATAGTCATGGAAAGAATCTTAATAATTGTTATTATTAACGTAATAACCATAATCACCTTAATAACCATAATGATCTCAATGATGACCATAATATTCATCATAATTATACTAAGACAAATAATAATCAGAGTAATCATAACAGTAAACATAACAAGCTTTGAAATAAGCATAATAACCTTTATACTAGCCATAATAACCATAATAATCATAATAACTAGAGTAATCATAATAGTCATAATAATCGCAATAACCATAATGATCTTAATGATGATCATCATATTCATCATAATTATACCAAGATCCATAATGATCATAGTAACCATAATAATAAACATAATAAGCTTTGAAATAATCATAATAATCGTTATACTAGCCATAGTAGCGATAATAATTATAATAACCATAATCATCATAATAATTATATTAATAAACATAATAAGCTTGGAAATAATCATCATAAGCATTATACTAGCCATAATAATCATAATAATCATAATAACTATAATAATCATAATAGTCATAATAATAACCATAATAAACTTTGAAATAATCATATTTATCATTGTAATAGCAATAATAACCATAAAAATCATAATAGCCATAATAATCTGAATGTTGATCATAATAATCATACTAACAGCCATAATAATCATAGTGATCATCATAATAACTACAATTATCATAATAATCGTAATTGTAATGTTAATAAGCATAGCAATAATCACAATAATCATAGAACCCATAATAATCTTAATGATGATCATTATATCCATGATAATTATACCAAGATCCGTAATAATCATAATAATCGTAATAATAACCATAATAGGTTCGGAAATAATCATAATATACATTATACTACCCCTAACAACTATAATAGCCATAATAGCCATAATAATAATAATAGTCGTAATAATAACAATAATGAACTTGGAAATAATCGTAATAATCATTATAATAGCCATAATAGCAATAAAAATAACAATAGCCGTAATAATCTGAATGGTGGTCATAATAATCATACTAACAACCATAATGATCATAGTAATCATCACAATAAACAGAATAGTCATGGAAATAATCTTAATAATCATTAGGATTATCGTAATAACCATAATCATCGTAATAACCATAATGATCTTAATGATGACCATAATATTCATCATAATTACACCAGGAACCATAATAATCATAGCAACCATAATAATAAACATAATAAGCTTTGAAATAATCATAATAACCGTTATACAAGCCATAGTAACCATAATAACCATAATACCTGTAATAATCATAATAGTGATAATAATAACCGTAATAAACTTGGAAATAATCATATTTATCATTATAATAGAAATAATAATCATAAGAATCATAATAGCCATAATAATCTGGATGTTGATCCTAATAATCATACTAACGACCATAATAATCATAGTGATCATCATAATAACTACAATAATCATAATAATCGTAATTGTAATGTTAATAAGCTTTGCAATAATCACAATAATCATAGTAACCGTAATAATCTTAATGATGATCATAATATTCATGATAATTATATCAAGATCCGTAATAATCATAATAAACATAATAATAACCATAATGGGTTCGGAAATAATCATAATATACATTATACTAGCCATAACAACCATAATAGTCATAATAGCCATAATAATCACAATAGTCGTAACAATAACAATATTGAGCTTGGAAATAATCGTAATAATCATTATAATAGCCATAATAGCAATAAAAATCACAATAGCCGTAATAATCTGAATGGTGGTCATAATAATCGTACTAACAATCATACTGATCATAGTAATCATCATAATAAACAGAATAGTCATGGAAATAATCTTAATAATCATGATGGTTATCGTAATAACCATAATCATCGTAATAACCATAATGATCTTAATGACGACCATAATATTCATCATAATTATACCAAGATCCATAATAATCATAGTAACCATAATAATAAACATAATAAGCTTTGGAATAATCATAATAACCGTTATACTAGCCATAGTAACCATAATAATCATAATAACTATAATAATCATATTAGTCATAATAATAACCGTAATAAACTTGGAAATAATCATATTTATCGTTATAATAGCAATAATAACCATAAAAATCATAATAGCCATAATAATCTCAATGTAGATCATAATCATCATACTGACAGCCATAATAATCATAGTGATCATCATAATAACTACAATAATGATAATAATCGTAATTGTAATGTTAATAAGCATAGCAATAATCACAATAATCATAGTAACCATAATAATCTTAATGATGACCATAATATCCATGATAATTATACCAAGATCCGTAATAATCATAATAATCATAATAATAACCATAATGGGTTCGGAAATAATCATAATACACATTATACTAGCCATAACAACCATAATAGTCATAATAGCCACAATAATCATAATAGTCGTAATAATAACAATAATGAACTAGGAAATAATCGTAATAATCATTATAATAGTCATAATAGTCATAAAAATCACAATAGCCATAATAATCAGAATGGTGATCATAATAATCATACTAACAACCATAATGATCATAGTAATCATCATAATAAACAGAATAGTCATGGAAATAATCTTAATAATAGTTATTATTAACGTAATAACCATAATCACCTTAATAACCATAATGATCTCAATGATGACCCTAATATTCATCATAATTATACCTAGACATATAATAATCAGAGTAATCATAATAATAAACATAATAAGCTTTGAAATAATCATAATAACCTTTATACTAGCCATAATAAACATAATAATCATAATAACTAGAGTAATCATAATAGTCATAATAATCGCAATAACCATAATGATCTTAATGATGGTCATTATATTCATCATAATTATACCAAGATCCATAATAATCATAGTAACCATAATAATAAACATAATAAGCTTTGAAATAATCATAATAACCGTTATACTAGCCATAGTAGCAATAATAATCATAATAACCATACTCATCATAATAATTATAATAATAACCATAATAAGCTTGGAAATAATCATAATAAGCATTATACTAGCCATAATAATCATAATAACCATAATAACTATAATAATCATGGTAGTCATAATAATAACCATAATAAACTTGGAAATAATCATATTTATCGTTATAATACAAATAATAACCATAAAAATCAAAATAGCCATAATAATCTGAATGTTGATCATAATAATCATACTAACAGCCATAATAATCATAGTGATCTTCATAATAACTACAATTATCATAATAATCGTAATTGTAATGTTAATAAGCATAGCAATAATCACAATAATCATAGAACCCATAATAATCTTAATGATGATCATTATATCCATGATAATTATACCAAGATCCGTAATAATCATAATAATCATAATAATAACCATAATGGGTTCGGAAATAATCATAATATACATTATACTAGCCATAACAACCATAATAGTCATAATAGCCATAATAATCATAATAGTCGTAATAATAACAATAATGAACTAGGAAATAATCGTAATAATCATTACAATAGCCATAATAGCCATAAAAATCACAATAGCCATAATAATCTGAATGGTGATCATAATAATCATACTAACAACCATAATGATCATAGTAATCATCATAATAAACAGAATAGTCATGGAAAGAATCTTAATAATTGTTATTATTAATGTAATAACCATAATCACCTTAATAACCATAATGATCTCAATGATGACCATAATATTCATCATAATTATACTAAGACAAATAATAATCAGAGTAATCATAACAGTAAACATAACAAGCTTTGAAATAAGCATAATAACCTTTATACTAGCCATAATAACCATAATAATCATAATAACTAGAGTAATCATAATAGTCATAATAATCGCAATAACCATAATGATCTTAATGATGATCATCATATTCATCATAATTATACCAAGATCCATAATGATCATAGTAACCATAATAATAAACATAATAAGCTTTGAAATAATCATAATAATCGTTATACTAGCCATAGTAGCGATAATAATTATAATAACCATAATCATCATAATAATTATATTAATAAACATAATAAGCTTGGAAATAATCATCATAAGCATTATACTAGCCATAATAATCATAATAATCATAATAACTATAATAATCATAATAGTCATAATAATAACCATAATAAACTTTGAAATAATCATATTTATCATTGTAATAGCAATAATAACCATAAAAATCATAATAGCCATAATAATCTGAATGTTGATCATAATAATCATACTAACAGCCATAATAATCATAGTGATCATCATAATAACTACAATTATCATAATAATCGTAATTGTAATGTTAATAAGCATAGCAATAATCACAATAATCATAGAACCCATAATAATCTTAATGATGATCATTATATCCATGATAATTATACCAAGATCCGTAATAATCATAATAATCGTAATAATAACCATAATAGGTTCGGAAATAATCATAATATACATTATACTACCCCTAACAACTATAATAGCCATAATAGCCATAATAATAATAATAGTCGTAATAATAACAATAATGAACTTGGAAATAATCGTAATAATCATTATAATAGCCATAATAGCAATAAAAATAACAATAGCCGTAATAATCTGAATGGTGGTCATAATAATCATACTAACAACCATAATGATCATAGTAATCATCACAATAAACAGAATAGTCATGGAAATAATCTTAATAATCATTAGGATTATCGTAATAACCATAATCATCGTAATAACCATAATGATCTTAATGATGACCATAATATTCATCATAATTACACCAGGAACCATAATAATCATAGCAACCATAATAATAAACATAATAAGCTTTGAAATAATCATAATAACCGTTATACAAGCCATAGTAACCATAATAATCATAATACCTGTAATAATCATAATAGTGATAATAATAACCGTAATAAACTTGGAAATAATCATATTTATCATTATAATAGAAATAATAATCATAAGAATCATAATAGCCATAATAATCTGAATGTTGGTCCTAATAATCATACTAACAACCATAATAGTCATAGTGATCATCATAATAACTACAAATAATCATAATAATCGTAATTGTAATGTTAATAAGTGTAGCAATAATAACAATAATCATAGTAACCATAATAATTTTATTGATGATCATAATATCCATGATAATTATACCAAGTTCCGTAATAATCATAATAATCATAATAATAACCCTAATGTGTTCGGAAATAATCATAATATACTTTATACTAGCCATAACAACCATAATAGTCATAATAGCCATAATAATCATAATAGTCGTAATAATAACCATAATGAACTTGGAAATAATCGTAATAATCATTACAATAGCCATAATAGCCATAAAAATCACAATAGCCATAATAATCTGAGTGGTGATCATAATAATCATACTAACAACCATAATGATCATAGTAATCATCATAATAAACAGAATAGTCATGGAAATAACCTTAATAACCATTATTATTAACGTAATAACCATAATCATCGTAATAACCTTAATGATCTTAATGATGATCATAATATTCATCATAATTATACCTAGACATATAATAATCAGAGTAATCATAATAATAAACATAATAAGCTTTGAAAAAAATCATAATAACCTTTATACTAGCCATAATAACCATAATAATCATAACAACTAGAGTAATCATAATAGTCATAATAATCGCAATAACCATAATGATCTTAATGATGATCATTATATTCATCATAATTATACCAAGATCCATAATAATCATAGTAACCATAATAATAAACATAATAAGCTTTGAAATAATCATAATAACCGTTATACTAGCCATAGTAGCCATAATAATTATAATAACCATAATCATCATAATAATTATATTAATAACCATAATAAGTTTGGAAATAATCATCATAAGCATTATACTAGCCATAATAATCATAATAATCATAATAACTATAATAATCATAATAGTCATAATAATAACCATAATAAACTTGGAAATAATCATATTTATCATTATAATAGCTATAATAACCATAAAAATCATAATAGCCATAATAATCTGGATGTTGATCCTAATAATCATACTAACGACCATAATAATCATAGTGATCATCATAATAACTACAATAATCATAATAATCGTAATTGTAATGTTAATAAGCATAGCAATAATCACAATAATCATAGTAACCATAATAATCTTAATGATGATCATAATATCCATGATAATTATACCAAGATCCGTAATAATCATAATAATCATAATAATAACCATAATGGGTTCGGAAATAATCATAATATACAATATACTAGGCATATCAGCCATAATAGTCATAATAGCCATAATAATCATAATAGTCGTAATAATAACAATAATGAACTTGGAAATAATCGTAATAATCATTATAATAGTCATAATAGCCATAAAAATCACAATAGCCATAATAATCAGAATGGTGATCATAATAATCATACTAACAACCATAGTGATCATAGTGATCATCATAATAACTACAATAATCATAATAATCGTAATTGTAATGTTAATAAGCTTTGCAATAATCACAATAATCATAGTAACCGTAATAATCTTAATGATGATCATAATATTCATGATAATTATATCAAGATCCGTAATAATCATAATAAACATAATAATAACCATAATGGGTTCGGAAATAATCATAATATACATTCTACTAGCGATAACAACCATAATAGTCATAATAGCAATAATAATCACAATAGTCGTAATAATAACAATAATGAGCTTGGAAATAATCGTAATAATCATTATAATAGCCATAATAGCAATAAAAATCACAATAGCCGTAATAATCTGAATGGTGGTCATAATAATCGTACTAACAATCATACTGATCATAGTAATCATCATAATAAACAGAATAGTCATGGAAATAATCTTAATAATCATTATGGTTATCGTAATAACCATAATCATCGTGATAACCATAATGATCTTAATGATGACCATAATATTCATCATAATTATACCAAGATCCATAATAACCATAGTAACCATAATAATAAACATAATAAGCTTTGGAATAATCATAATAACCGTTATACTAGCCATAGTAACCATAATAATCATAATAACTATAATAATCATATTAGTCATAATAATAACCGTAATAAACATGGAAATAATCATATTTATTGTTATAATAGCAATAATAACCATAAAAATCATAATAGCCATAATAATCTCAATGTAGATCATAATCATCATACTGACAGCCATAATAATCATAGTGATCATCATAATAACTACAATAATGATAATAATCGTAATTGTAATGTTAATAAGCATAGCAATAATCACAATAATCATAGTAACCATAATAATCTTAATGATGATCATAATATCCATGATAATTATACCAAGATCCGTAATAATCATAATAATCATAATAATAACCATAATGGGTTCGGAAATAATCATAATACACATTATACTGGCCATAACAACCATAATAGACATAATAGCCATAATAATCATAATAGTCGTAATAATAACAATAATGAACTAGGAAATAATCGTAATAATCATTACAATAGCCATAATAGCCATAAAAATCACAATAGCCATAATAATCTGAATGGTGATCATAATAATCATACTAACAACCATAATGATCATAGTGATCATCATAATAACTACAATAATCATAATAATCGTAATTGTAATGTTAATAAGCTTAGCAATAATCACAATAATCATAGTAACCGTAATAATCTTAATGATGATCATAATATTCATGATAATTATATCAAGATCCGTAATAATCATAATAAACATAATAATAACCATAATGGGTTCGGAAATAATCATAATATACATTCTACTAGCGATAACAACCATAATAGCCATAATAGCAATAAAAATCACAATAGCCGTAATAATCTGAATGGTGGTCATAATAATCGTACTAACAATCATACTGATCATAGTAATCATCATAATAAACAGAATAGTCATGGAAATAATCTTAATAATCATTATGGTTATCGTAATAACCATAATCAGCGTGATAACCATAATGATCTTAATGATGACCATAATATTCATCATAATTATACCAAGATCCATAATAACCATAGTAACCATAATAATAAACATAATAAGCTTTGAAATAATCATAATAACCGTTATACTAGCCATAGTAACCATAATAATCATAATAACTATAATAATCATATTAGTCATAATAATAACCGTAATAAACATGGAAATAATCATATTTATTGTTATAATAGCAATAATAACCATAAAAATCATAATAGACATAATAATCTCAATGTAGATCATAATCATCATACTGACAGCCATAATAATCATAGTGATCATCATAATAACTACAATAATGATAATAATCGTAATTGTAATGTTAATAAGCATAGCAATAATCACAATAATCATAGTAACCATAATAATCTTAATGATGATCATAATATCCATGATAATTATACCAAGATCCGTAATAATCATAATAATCATAATAATAACCATAATGGGTTCGGAAATAATCATAATACACATTATACTGGCCATAACAACCATAATAGACATAATAGCCATAATAATCATAATAGTCGTAATAATAACAATAATGAACTAGGAAATAATCGTAATAATCATTATAATAGTCATAATAGTCATAAAAATCACAATAGCCATAATAATCAGAATGGTGATCATAATAATCATACTAACAACCATAATGATCATAGTAATCATCATAATAAACAGAATAGTCATGGAAATAATCTTAATAATAGTTATTATTAACGTAATAACCATAATCACCTTAATAACCATAATGATCTCAATGATGACCCTAATATTCATCATAATTATACCTAGACATATAATAATCAGAGTAATCATAATAATAAACATAATAAGCTTTGAAATAATCATAATAACCTTTATACTAACCATAATAACCATAATAATCATAATAACTAGAGTAATCATAATAGTCATAATAATCGCAATAACCATAATGATCTTAATGATGGTCATTATATTCATCATAATTATACCAAGATCCATAATAATCATAGTAACAATAATAATAAACATAATAAGCTTTGAAATAATCATAATAACCGTTATACTAGCCATAGTAGCAATAATAATCATAATAACCATACTCATCATAATAATTATAATAATAACCATAATAAACTGGGAAATAATCATAATAAGCATTATACTAGCCATAATAATCATAATAACCATAATAACTATAATAATCATGGTAGTCATAATAATAACCATAATAAACTTGGAAATAATCATATTTATCGTTATAATACAAATAATAACCATAAAAATCAAAATAGCCATAATAATCTGAATGTTGATCATAATAATCATACTAACAGCCATAATA